>NW_026706810.1:2490708-2793890 GCF_029867415.1 Vicia villosa | reverse complement strand
TCTAAGTGGAAAACCATTGTAATCTTGTGTGATTAGTGGATTAAATCCTCAGGTTAGGTAAATCATTCCAAGGGGGTGGACTGGAGTAGTTTAGTTAACAACGAACCAGGATAAAAATCATTGTGCAAATTGTTTTTATATTAAGAGTTTTTAAGCTACACTTATTCAAACCCCCCCCCCCCCTTTCTAAGTGTTTTTGTATCCTTCAATTGGCATCAGAGCGCCGGTTCTAAGGTGCAAGCACTTAACCGTGTTTAGAAAAGATTCAGGAAGAGAAAAACGCTTAAGTCAAGATGGCTGGTGAAGATCCAACACATACATCTACATCTGGCTCTGTTGAGCAACATAATGGAAATGGTAACAATGGTTATACTAGACCACCAGTATTCGATGGTGAAAACTTTGAATATTGGAAAGATAAACTTGAAAGTTACTTTCTTGGTTTAGATGGTGACTTATGGGATCTTCTGGTGGATGGTTACAAACATCCAGTGAAAGCTAGTGGTGTAAATCTCTCAAGACAAGAGATGAATGATGATCAGAAGAAGCAATTCAAAAATCATCACAAGTGTAGGACTGTTTTGCTGAATGCTATCTCTCATGCTGAATATGAGAAGATATCTAACAGGGAAACTGCCTATGACATATATGAATCATTGAAAATGACTCATGAAGGAAATGCCCAAGTCAAGGAGACTAAAGCTCTTGCCTTGATCCAGAAATATGAAGCCTTCAAGATGGAGGATGATGAAAACATTGAGAAGATGTTCTCAAGATTTCAAACGCTAACTGCTGGATTAAGAGTTCTTGACAAGGGATACACAAGAGTTGATCATGTCAAGAAGGTCATCAGAAGCTTGCCAAGAAGATGGGGTCCTATGGTGACTGCTTTTCAAGATTGCCAAGAATCTGAATGACGTCTCTCTTGAAGAATTGATCAGTGCTCTGAGGAGTCATGAAATTGAGCTGGATGCCAATGAACCTCAGAAGAAAGGTAAGTCTATTGCATTAAAATCTAATTATAAAAAATGCACTAACGCTTTTCAGGCTGAAGAAGAAGATTCTGAAGAATCAGAATCAGAAGAAGAAGATGAACTGTCCATGATCTCCAAAAGGGTAAACCAACTCTGGAAGAGCAAGCATAGGAAGTTCAAGAACTTCAAAAGTTCTAAGAAGCCTGAATATGGAGAATCTTTTGGAAGCAAAAGATCTGACAAGAAGAAGGTCACATGCTATGAATGCAATGAGCCTGGTCACTACAAGAATGAGTGTCCAAAACTTCAAAAGGAGAATCCCAAGAAGAAGTTTCATAAGAATAAAGGTCTTATGGCAACATGGGATGATTCAGATTCAGAATCAGAATCAGACTCTGAAGGCGAGCAGGCAAACATTGCACTGATGGCCACAGTTGATGATGGATCAGAATCTACATCAGAATCAGACTCTGAAGAGGTATTTTCTGAACTATCTAGAGAAGAGTTAGTTTCCAGTTTAACAGAACTTCTGGAACTCAAGGCTCATCTTAGTATCAAATACAAAAAGCTGAAAAAGCTATTTGATTCTGAAACTAAGAAGCTGGAAGAGGAAAATTCTGAACTGAAGGAAAAAGTTTTAAAATTATCCAAAGATATTGGATCTCCTTCTGACTCAGACAAATCCATTCCTAGTCTCAATCATATTCTGAAAGAATATGACTCGAGCTTTAGAAAGTTCTTATCTAGAAGTATTGGCAGAAGTCATCTTGCTTCTAAGATATATGGTGTTTCTGGAAACAAAAAGGATTGGCGTTGGCTATGAGGGTGATACCCCACACAAATTTGAACCTGTAGATGATATGAAAATGAAATACAAAGCCATTGTATGATCAGTTCAAATATGGCCACTCACATGATATTAGGCTCACTTCACATACCAAAAGCTTTCATGCTACACACACTAAGAAGCATGTGACACAACCTAGAAAATATCAAGCTGCTAAACCTAAAGAATATCATGTTGTACCTCCTGTTATTTATTATGCTAAACCCAAGTTCAATAAGAACTTGAGGAAAACTAACAAGAAAGGACCCAAGAAGTTGTGGGTACCTAAGGAGAAGATAATTTCTGTTGCAGATATCCTTGGCAGCAAAGAAGACAAAGCACAACATGTCATGGTACCTGGACTCTGGGTGCTCGCGACACATGACGGGAAGAAGGTCTATGTTCCAAGACCTGGTGCTTAAGTTTGGTGGAGAAGTCAAGTTTGGAGGAGATCAGAAGGGCAAGATAATTGGCTCTAGAACCATAAGTATTGGTAACTCTCCTTCCATATCTAATGTACTTCTTGTATAAGGATTAGCGCATAACTTATTTGAAGGATAGAAAAACACTTAGAAAGGGGGGGGGTTTGAATAAGTGTAGCTTTAAAAAACTTGACAGATAAAAATAAATTGCACAGTTATTTTTATCCTGGTTCGTTGTTAACTAAACTACTCCAGTCCACCCCCGCAGAGATGATTTACCACTGATCACTCCAGGAACAACTGCTTAGATACCCTCTAAGACTTTTCTAGAGTATTCTGATCCACACGATCACTCTAGTTACAACCTGCTTAGATAACCTCTAAGACTTCCTAGAGTATTCTGATCCACACGATCACTCTAGTTCCTTACAACTTAATGTAATCAATTCTAAGAGTATTACAATTGCTTCTTAAAAGCTATAATCACAAACTGTGATATTTCTCTTAACGTTTAAGCTTAATCTCACTAATATATTACAACAGCAATGTAGTGAGCTTTGATGAAGATGAAGATTCTGAGCTTTGAATAGAACAGAGTTTCAGCAAGTTAATATGAGTTGTTTTGTTCAGAATCGTTAACCTTGCTTCTCATCAGAACTTCATATTTATAGGCGTTGGAGAAGATGACCGTTGAGTGCATTTAATGCTTTGCGTGTTCCGTACAGCATCGCATTTAATGTTATACGCTTTTGTCAACTACCTCGAGCCTTGTTCACGCTGTGTCTACTGACGTTGCCTATAATAGCTTTTAACGTTCCTTTTGTCAGTCAGCGTAGCTTGCCACTTGTACTTCCTTCTGATCTGATGTTTGTGAATACAACGTTTGAATATCATCAGAGTCAAACAGCTTGGTGCAAAGCATCTTCTGATCTTCTGACCTTGAAGTGCTTCTGAGCGTGATACCATCAGAACTTCAGTGCTTCTGATCTCATGTTCTTCTGATGCTTCCATAGACCCATGTTCTGATTCTGCTTCGACCATCTTCTGATGTCTTGCCAGACCATGTTCTGATGTTGCATGCTGAACCCTTTGAGACAAAGCTTCTGAGCGCTGAATTATGCATACTCTTTATATATTTCCTGAAAAGGAAATTGCATTGGATTAGAGTACCATATTATCTTAAGCAAAATTCATATTATTGTTATCATCAAAACTAAGATAATTGATCAGAACAAATCTTGTTCTAACAATCTCCCCCTTTTTGATGATGACAAAAACATATATAAATGATATGAATTTGCGATCAGAAAGAGCAGACGGCAAAAGACAAATTACACAGCTATAGCATAAGCATATGAATATGTCTCCCCCTGAGATTAACAATCTCCCCCTGAGATAAATAATCTCCCCCTGAAATAAATACTCGAAGAACTTTAATAAAAGACTTCCCTGATTATTTCGGTAGAGACGATCACATAAGCTTCTGTCTTCAGAGAATTCATAGCTTCTGACTTCTGCTTCCATTGGACAGCTTCAGAACTAGAATTTCTTTAGATCCCTAGAACACTCACAGCTTCTGATTCCTGCTTCCATCTAGGACAGCTTCAGAACTTGAATTTCTTTGATCTTCAGAACATTCACAGCTTCTGATTTCTGCTTCCATTTAGGACAGCTTCAGAACTTGAATTTCTTTGATCTTCAGAACATTCACAGCTTCTGATTTCTGCTTCCATTTAGGACAGCTTCAGAACTTGAGTTTTCTGGATCTTTAGAACATTCACAGCTTCTGATTTCTGCTTCCCTCGGATAGCTTCAGAGCTTGAATTTCTACCAACATCACTTCATGCTAGATTTGTATCAGAACATTGTTGAATGTACCAGAGCATCATCAGAGCATCTCTACATCCTGAAATGTTACAGAACAAAAACTAAACGACAAAAGTCAGCATGAACGAGTCAGAACATAAAATGTATATTAGAACACATGATATGTATCAGAGCCATATAGGCTAAAATAATGTATCAGAGCAAATAGAATTTTGTCAGAGCAAATAGACAAATATGGATCAAATTCTATTATCAGTGCTTCTGATTCATTCTTCTTTCTTGCTTCTGATTTCTGAAGCTTGACAGCACTCAGCTTGCTTCAGTTTCCATGAGCTTATTCTTTTTACAGAATAACACTTCTTATGGTTTTGCTTCTTGTGTTTGCTTTGAAGATTCTCTTCACTTCTTTATACCTGCAAAACACTTAAACCATATAGAACTTGCAGTTCTTGTTAGTAAAAGCAACTGATTAAATCAAATCATTTATCATTTATATTTCTCCCCCTTTTTGTCATATCATCAAAAAACAAAAAAGATTCAGAGACAAACAAAACGAAACACACGGAGGAAGAAGATGATTTCATTGAAGTTCAAACAGCAGGTACAGAAGTACATGAAGATAAGTAAGATCAGATGCACAAAGACAGATGCAACGAAAAGAAAGAAACAACACAGACTCAATCTAAGATGGCCCTAGCCTTGACAAGATCTTGGCCAGCATCTCTTGAACCTCATTGTTGTGTCCATCTTGCCTCACCATGAAAGCTCTATACTCAGCATTGAGTGAGCTTTGCTCATCCTGTCTCTTCTGAATTTCTTCCAGAGTCCTTGCAAGACGAGAAGATTCATCAGAAGAAGCTTCACCGCTTTCAACCACAGGAATAGCAACTTGATCTGTAGCTTCCATGGATAGATCATTTGCAGGGATTTCCTCAACAGGATCTGATTCAGCAACATGATCTTCAGCATCTGCTTCTTGCATAGAAGCATCTCCATATTCTGCAGCAGGAATTTCCGAGTCTCCATTCTCAAGTGCCTGAAGAATGGCAGCTAGATTCCTGGGAGCAGAAGGACCTTCAACTTCTGGTGGGTCAACAACTTCTGGAATGACCAAGCTTGGGTCTTTCTCAGAAGGGTTTTCCCTCAGATAGTCAAAGAGAGTCTTGAAGTCTCCGAGCAGAACAGGATAATCAGGAATAAAGATAACAATATCCCTGCATGGATTTGCTTCCATTTCAGCAGCCAGTCTTAATTGTTCCATCTCATCCAAGAAGGGCTTCTCTTCCAACAGATGTCTTCCTTTGAGACTAGCAAACCAGAAGTCTTCATAATTCCTCAGAATTCCACGAGGCCGTGGGGCAGCAGCTACACAGGCTTCCTGAAGTTCTAAAAACAGAGCATCTGATTCTCTGCGAAAGATCCTCCAGAAGTTCCGCATAGCAACATCATTCAATCCAGAACTTTCAGCAATTCTGAGAGTATCAAAGATACTTCTGAGATTCCTCTTTATGTTTTCAAAAACTACACCAATAGGGTATACAGGGCGGAATTTTATTTGGGTTTTTGAAAAGGCAGGGTTGGAAGTGAAGTACGGATGAGGTTCTCTATCCAACCTATAAGAAGATTCTGCTTCAGTATCAGAATCTAACACTACCACTTCAGCTTCAGGACGAGGCTTGGGAGTGTAGTTGCAATCACGGAGCAGCTGCTCATGTGATGCAGAGGTTGGAAGAGGAGAATCACAAAGATTGTTTTGAGAGGTGGAGGGAGTATGTTCAAAGGTGGCATTGAGAGAAGGTTGAGATGGAAAGAGAGTTTGAAGGGGTGGTATATCCAGAACAGGATTTATGGTAGGTGGAGAGGAAGGAATGGTTATAGGAGAAGATGGAGGTGTAAGAACATGGACAAAGACAGGTGATTCTGATGTGGCTTTTTCTGGTTCAGGTGTAGGGACAACCTCTATTGGTGCAACTTCTGAACGAACAGCAGGAACAGAATCAGGTTCAGAAATGCATATACCTTTGGAACCTCTCAGAAAAGCTTTGGCCACATCCTCAGTCTTCTTCTGCTTCTTACTCTTCGGCTCTTCAATAATCTTTGCTTTGCCGCTAGAGATTTCTTTCCTTCTGACATATGCCAGAACTTCTGGTTGATTCTCAGCCTCTTGAGAGACATTTTCTTCATCAGACTCTTGAAGAATCATCTTCCTTTTTCTTGTTTTCTTCTTCTCAACAGCTTCTTTCCCTTTCTTCTCAAACTCATCAGAGACAGACTTAGCAACCTTTGCAATGACCTCTTTAGAAACATCTTGTTTCTTAGAGACAGCAGAAGGATAATCATGCTTTCTTTTAGTCCTTTCTTCCTTCTTCTTATTTATTTTCATTGGAGCACCCTTCTCTTGATTTTTGAGATATTTATTTTCTTCTTGTGATAACAGATACCTAGTTTTGACTACAGGTACCTCACAGTTGAAGAAGGTTTCAAACTCAGCAAGAACAGGTGCTCTTCTGATTCTTGTGTCAGTAAGAGGTTGAGGAGTCTTACTGATAGTTTTAATTACTTTCATCTTCTTCAAAGTGAATGCATTCAGACAAGCCCCAGATGTGACAGCAAGGTCTTTCACAATACCTTCAGATTCCAAGCTTTCAACAATCTTTGAATGCACCAAAAGATTTGAAATAATCCTTCCAAAAGGAATGATTGTTCCACCTTTTTCTCTGAAAGCGTTTCTGGAATCCTTTACTGCTTTCCACAAGTGGTTGAAGATGATGTAGATCGCATCAACCTTCTTCCTAGTGGCAATGCAATAAAGAATATACTTTTGCTCATTACTGATGAAATCCGAAGCATGTGTTGCTTTCCTATGGTAGAAACACCCAAGAATGATCTTTGTCCAGATTTTGTAGATATCTCTCAAATCCTTGACGTGTTTTGTTTTCTTGACATTTGGATAGAGAGTGGATAGAACATCTTCCCAAACTGCCCTTTGATCAATCTCAAAAGCCCCTTCAGGGTTTTTCAGATCAAACATCACTCTTAGGATGTTTTCAGTAATAACAACAAACTTTCCATGGACGAAAGAAAGTATTGATTTTGGAGCAACCACAGCATGTGCCCAGAATTCCTTGACAAGATCCGGATAAACTGGGCCAACGAACTCAGCGAACAACGAGGTCCATCCTTGAAAGATGATGTCTTCTTTAAGATGAAATCCATGTTCTTCAAGGTTGTCAAAATCAACAATAAGTTCACATATAACTTCTAATTTGTCCTTGGGAATAGAGCATGCAACAACAGGAGTAAGTTGCAAAATTTCTTCTTGGAGATGGTGAGGAACAGATGTACCAACATTTTGGGATGAGAAGGCAGCCATGGATGCAGAATGAACAAAAACGAACAGGAGAAGAGAACTGGGTTTTTGATTAGGGTTTTAGAAAACGGCTAAGAACTTTTCAAACGAGAGAATGCAAGAAGAAAGAGAGACAAGGGAGCGAAAAAGATGTATGATATGATTTGAAAAGAATATAAGGAGACGAATATAAAATAGAAAATGAAAAAGAATAAATAAACAAAATGAATAGTTTCAGAATCAAAAGAAATCATTTTCATTAAATGACGAGTGACGTGAGGAGAGAGATCGTGGTAAAAGAAATGATTTAAAACAGTTACCTAGGTCGGCGTCTTTTCAACTGCACGCTTCGTACTGACCGTAGAGACACGTGTTCATCATCAGATAATGGATGACAGGTGTGAAATATTCAATAGGCTTTACGCCTTCTGATTCCGATCACTGCTTCTGAATTGATCAGGTTTCTCTTCTGGAAACACTCCTTCTGAAGTGTGCTGATATAAATCTGAATGATCTTCTGATCCATTACTTCTGATATACACAGCTTCTGGAGATTCACTTCTTTGTTCTGCAGCTTCTGATAAGACAAAACTGTATCTGCAGAAATTCTTAAGCTGCTTTG
The DNA here is from genome assembly GCF_029867415.1 of Vicia villosa. Lineage (NCBI taxonomy): Eukaryota > Viridiplantae > Streptophyta > Magnoliopsida > Fabales > Fabaceae > Vicia > Vicia villosa. The sequence continues at coordinate 2,785,870 of NW_026706810.1, read as the reverse complement.
TTTCATCAGAAACAAGTTTATCATCAAACCAGATATTTATTGATTCGTCCACAATCAATGTTTCAATATTGTATATTCTGTAGCATTTAGAGCATTCAGAATACTCAAGAACGAAACATCAATGCTTTAGAAACAAACAAAACAGATGGTTCCAAGACTAATAAACTTTCTTTTCTGATCTCCTACGAACATAGTTTCTTCAACAGATTTAAGTACCAGAACTTGGAAGACAGTCCTTCTTCCCTTCAAGTGTTGAGACCAACTTGAGTCCAGGTGACATGACATGTTGACTTTTATCTTCTTTGTCGCCAAGAGAATCTGCAAAAGAAATAGTCTTTTTCTTTGGTACCCACATCTTCTTGGGTCCTTTCTTGTTAGATTTTCTCAAGTTCTGATTGAACTTGGGTTTAACATTGTAAGCAATAGGAGGAACAGCATGATAATTTTTAATGTGAGTTTCATGATATTTCCTAGGTTGTGTCACATGCTTTTTGGTGTGTGTTATGTGAAAACTTTGAGCATGTGAAGTGTGCCTAATATCATGGGAGTGGCCATACTTGAACTGATCATACAATGGCTTGTATGTGAATTTCATTTCATCAACAGGTTCAAGTTTGTATGGGGTTTCACCCTCAAAACCAATGCCGACTCTTTTGTTTCCAGACACAGCATATATCATAGAAGCTAGCTGACTTCTGCCAATACTTCTAGATAAGAACTTCCTGAAACTTAAATCATATTCTTTCAGAATATGGTTTAGACTAGGAGTGGATTTTTCTGAATCAGAAGGAGATCCAACATTATTGGATAATTTTAAAAGTTTTTCTTTTAATTCAGAATTCTCCAACTCAAGCTTCTTTGTTTCAAATTCAAATAGCTTTTTCAGCTTTTTGTATTTGAGACTAATCTGAGACTTGAATTCCAGAAGTTCTGTTAGACCGGAAACTAACTCATCTCTAGTAAGTTCAGAAAATACCTCTTCAGAATCTGATTCTGATGTAGATTCTGATCCGTCATCTTCTGTCGCCATCAGCGCACAGTTAGCCTGCTCATCTTCAGAGTCTGAATCATCTTCTGACTCATCCCAGGTTGCCATAAGACCTTTCTTCTTATGAAACTTCTTCTTGGGATTTTCCTTCTGAAGTTTTGGACATTCATTCTTGAAGTGTCCAGGCTCATTGCATTCATAGCACATGACCTTCTTCTTGTCAAATCTTCTGTCATCAGAAGATTCTCCACGTTCAAATTTCTTTGAACTTCTGACGCCTCTGAACTTCCTTTGCTTGGTCTTCCAGAGTTGATTTAGCCTTCTGGAGATCAAGGACAGTTCATCTTCTTCTTCAGATTCTGATTCTTCAGGATCTTCTTCTCTAGCCTGAAAAGCGTTAGTGCATTTCTTGATATTGGATTTTAATGCAATAGACTTACCTTTCTTTTGAGGCTCATTTGCGTCCAGCTCTATTTCATGGCTTCTCAAGGCACTGATAAGCTCTTCCAGAGAAACTTCATTCAGATTCTTTGCAATCTTGAATGCAGTCACCATAGGACCCCATCTTCTGGGTAAGCTTCTGATGATCTTCTTTACATGATCAGCCTTGGTGTATCCCTTGTCAAGAACTCTCAATCCAGCAGTAAGAGTTTGAAATCTTGAAAACATCTTTTCAATGTCTTCATCATCCTCCATCTTGAAGGCTTCATACTTCTGGATTAAAGCGAGAGCTTTAGTCTCCTTGACTTGAGCATTTCCTTCATGAGTCATTTTCAAGGACTCATATATGTCATAGGCCGTTTCCCTGTTAGATATCTTCTCATACTCAGCATGAGAGATAGCATTCAGCAAAACAGTTCTGCATTTATGATGATTCCTGAAAAGCTTCTTCTGATCATCATTCATTTCTTGCCTTGTCAGCTTTACGCCACTGGCATTTACTGGATGTTTGTAACCATCCATCAGAAGATCCCATAGATCACCATCTAGACCAAGAAAGTAACTTTCCAGTTTATCTTTCCAGTATTCAAAGTTTTCACCATCAAATACCGGCGGTCTAGTATAACCATTGTTACCGTTGTGTTGCTCAGCAGAGCCAGATGTAGATGCAGGTGTAGACTTTGCAGTTTCATCAGCCATCTTTTACTGAAGCGTTTTTCTCTTCCTGAATCTTTTCTAAACACGGTTAAGTGCTTGCACCTTAGAACCGGCGCTCTGATGCCAATTGAAGGATAGAAAAACACTTAGAAAGGGGGGGTTTGAATAAGTGTAGCTTTAAAAACTTGACAGATAAAAATAAATTGCACAGTTATTTTTATCCTGGTTCGTTGTTAACTAAACTACTCCAGTCCACCCCCGCAGAGATGATTTACCTCAACTGAGGATTTAATCCACTAATCGCACGGATTACAATGGTTCTCCACTTAGTCAGCAACTAAGTCTTCCAGAGTCTTCTGATCACACACTGATCACTCCAGGAACAACTGCTTAGATACCCTCTAAGACTTTCTAGAGTATTCTGATCCACACGATCACTCTAGTTACAACCTGCTTAGATAACCTCTAAGACTTCCTAGAGTATTCTGATCCACACGATCACTCTAGTTCCTTACAACTTAATGTAATCAATTCTAAGAGTATTACAATTGCTTCTTAAAAGCTATAATCACAAACTGTGATATTTCTCTTAACGTTTAAGCTTAATCTCACTAATATATTACAACAGCAATGTAGTGAGCTTTGATGAAGATGAAGATTCTGAGCTTTGAATAGAACAGAGTTTCAGCAAGTTAATATGAGTTGTTTTGTTCAGAATCGTTAACCTTGCTTCTCATCAGAACTTCATATTTATAGGCGTTGGAGAAGATGACCGTTGAGTGCATTTAATGCTTTGCGTGTTCCGTACAGCATCGCATTTAATGTTATACGCTTTTGTCAACTACCTCGAGCCTTGTTCACGCTGTGTCTACTGACGTTGCCTATAATAGCTTTTAACGTTCCTTTTGTCAGTCAGCGTAGCTTGCCACTTGTACTTCCTTCTGATCTGATGTTTGTGAATACAACGTTTGAATATCATCAGAGTCAAACAGCTTGGTGCAAAGCATCTTCTGATCTTCTGACCTTGAAGTGCTTCTGAGCGTGATACCATCAGAACTTCAGTGCTTCTGATCTCATGTTCTTCTGATGCTTCCATAGACCCATGTTCTGATTCTGCTTCGACCATCTTCTGATGTCTTGCCAGACCATGTTCTGATGTTGCATGCTGAACCCTTTGAGACAAAGCTTCTGAGCGCTGAATTATGCATACTCTTTATATATTTCCTGAAAAGGAAATTGCATTGGATTAGAGTACCATATTATCTTAAGCAAAATTCATATTATTGTTATCATCAAAACTAAGATAATTGATCAGAACAAATCTTGTTCTAACAATCTCCCCCTTTTTGATGATGACAAAAACATATATAAATGATATGAATTTGCGATCAGAAAGAGCAGACGGCAAAAGACAAATTACACAGCTATAGCATAAGCATATGAATATGTCTCCCCCTGAGATTAACAATCTCCCCCTGAGATAAATAATCTCCCCCTGAAATAAATACTCGAAGAACTTTAATAAAAGACTTCCCTGATTATTTCGGTAGAGACGATCACATAAGCTTCTGTCTTTAGAGAATTCATAGCTTCTGACTTCTGCTTCCATTGGACAGCTTCAGAACTAGAATTTCTTTAGATCCCTAGAACACTCACAGCTTCTGATTCCTGCTTCCATCTAGGACAGCTTCAGAACTTGAATTTCTTTGATCTTCAGAACATTCACAGCTTCTGATTTCTGCTTCCATTTAGGACAGCTTCAGAACTTGAATTTCTTTGATCTTCAGAACATTCACAGCTTCTGATTTCTGCTTCCATTTAGGACAGCTTCAGAACTTGAGTTTTCTGGATCTTTAGAACATTCACAGCTTCTGATTTCTGCTTCCCTCGGATAGCTTCAGAGCTTGAATTTCTACCAACATCACTTCATGCTAGATTTGTATCAGAACATTGTTGAATGTACCAGAGCATCATCAGAGCATCTCTACATCCTGAAATGTTACAGAACAAAAACTAAACGACAAAAGTCAGCATGAACGAGTCAGAACATAAAATGTATATTAGAACACATGATATGTATCAGAGCCATATAGGCTAAAATAATGTATCAGAGCAAATAGAATTTTGTCAGAGCAAATAGACAAATATGGATCAAATTCTATTATCAGTGCTTCTGATTCATTCTTCTTTCTTGCTTCTGATTTCTGAAGCTTGACAGCACTCAGCTTGCTTCAGTTTCCATGAGCTTATTCTTTTTACAGAATAACACTTCTTATGGTTTTGCTTCTTGTGTTTGCTTTGAAGATTCTCTTCACTTCTTTATACCTGCAAAACACTTAAACCATATAGAACTTGCAGTTCTTGTTAGTAAATAGCAACTGACTAAATCAAATCATTTATCATTTATCTTTCTCCCCCTTTTTGTCATATCATCAAAAAACAAAAAAGATTCAGAGACAAACAAAACGAAACACACGGAGGAAGAAGATGATTTCATTGAAGTTCAAACAGCAGGTACAGAAGTACATGAAGATAAGTAAGATCAGATGCACAAAGACAGATGCAACGAAAAGAAAGAAACAACACAGACTCAATCTAAGATGGCCCTAGCCTTGACAAGATCTTGGCCAGCATCTCTTGAACCTCATTGTTGTGTCCATCTTGCCTCACCATGAAAGCTCTATACTCAGCATTGAGTGAGCTTTGCTCATCCTGTCTCTTCTGAATTTCTTCCAGAGTCCTTGCAAGACGAGAAGATTCATCAGAAGAAGCTTCACCGCTTTCAACCACAGGAATAGCAACTTGATCTGTAGCTTCCATGGATAGATCATTTGCAGGGATTTCCTCAACAGGATCTGATTCAGCAACATGATCTTCAGCATCTGCTTCTTGCATAGAAGCATCTCCATATTCTGCAGCAGGAATTTCCGAGTCTCCATTCTCAAGTGCCTGAAGAATGGCAGCTAGATTCCTGGGAGCAGAAGGACCTTCAACTTCTGGTGGGTCAACAACTTCTGGAATGACCAAGCTTGGGTCTTTCTCAGAAGGGTTTTCCCTCAGATAGTCAAAGAGAGTCTTGAAGTCTCCGAGCAGAACAGGATAATCAGGAATAAAGATAACAATATCCCTGCATGGATTTGCTTCCATTTCAGCAGCCAGTCTTAATTGTTCCATCTCATCCAAGAAGGGCTTCTCTTCCAACAGATGTCTTCCTTTGAGACTAGCAAACCAGAAGTCTTCATAATTCCTCAGAATTCCACGAGGCCGTGGGGCAGCAGCTACACAGGCTTCCTGAAGTTCTAAAAACAGAGCATCTGATTCTCTGCGAAGGATCCTCCAGAAGTTCCGCATAGCAACATCATTCAATCCAGAACTTTCAGCAATTCTGAGAGTATCAAAGATACTTCTGAGATTCCTCTTTATGTTTTCAAAAACTACACCAATAGGGTATACAGGGCGGAATTTTATTTGGGTTTTTGAAAAGGCAGGGTTGGAAGTGAAGTACGGATGAGGTTCTCTATCCAACCTATAAGAAGATTCTGCTTCAGTATCAGAATCTAACACTACTACTTCAGCTTCAGGACGAGGCTTGGGAGTGTAGTTGCAATCACGGAGCAGCTGCTCATGTGATGCAGAGGTTGGAAGAGGAGAATCACAAAGATTGTTTTGAGAGGTGGAGGGAGTATGTTCAAAGGTGGCATTGAGAGAAGGTTGAGATGGAAAGAGAGTTTGAAGGGGTGGTATATCCAGAACAGGATTTATGGTAGGTGGAGAGGAAGGAATGGTTATAGGAGAAGATGGAGGTGTAAGAACATGGACAAAGACAGGTGATTCTGATGTGGCTTTTTCTGGTTCAGGTGTAGGGACAACCTCTATTGGTGCAACTTCTGAACGAACAGCAGGAACAGAATCAGGTTCAGAAATGCATATACCTTTGGAACCTCTCAGAAAAGCTTTGGCCACATCCTCAGTCTTCTTCTGCTTCTTACTCTTCGGCTCTTCAATAATCTTTGCTTTGCCGCTAGAGATTTCTTTCCTTCTGACATATGCCAGAACTTCTGGTTGATTCTCAGCCTCTTGAGAGACATTTTCTTCATCAGACTCTTGAAGAATCATCTTCCTTTTTCTTGTTTTCTTCTTCTCAACAGCTTCTTTCCCTTTCTTCTCAAACTCATCAGAGACAGACTTAGCAACCTTTGCAATGACCTCTTTAGAAACATCTTGTTTCTTAGAGACAGCAGAAGGATAATCATGCTTTCTTTTAGTCCTTTCTTCCTTCTTCTTATTTATTTTCATTGGAGCACCCTTCTCTTGATTTTTGAGATATTTATTTTCTTCTTGTGATAACAGATACCTAGTTTTGACTACAGGTACCTCACAGTTGAAGAAGGTTTCAAACTCAGCAAGAACAGGTGCTCTTCTGATTCTTGTGTCAGTAAGAGGTTGAGGAGTCTTACTGATAGTTTTAATTACTTTCATCTTCTTCAAAGTGAATGCATTCAGACAAGCCCCAGATGTGACAGCAAGGTCTTTCACAATACCTTCAGATTCCAAGCTTTCAACAATCTTTGAATGCACCAAAAGATTTGAAATAATCCTTCCAAAAGGAATGATTGTTCCACCTTTTTCTCTGAAAGCGTTTCTGGAATCCTTTACTGCTTTCCACAAGTGGTTGAAGATGATGTAGATCGCATCAACCTTCTTCCTAGTGGCAATGCAATAAAGAATATACTTTTGCTCATTACTGATGAAATCCGAAGCATGTGTTGCTTTCCTATGGTAGAAACACCCAAGAATGATCTTTGTCCAGATTTTGTAGATATCTCTCAAATCCTTGACGTGTTTTGTTTTCTTGACATTTGGATAGAGAGTGGATAGAACATCTTCCCAAACTGCCCTTTGATCAATCTCAAAAGCCCCTTCAGGGTTTTTCAGATCAAACATCACTCTTAGGATGTTTTCAGTAATAACAACAAACTTTCCATGGACGAAAGAAAGTATTGATTTTGGAGCAACCACAGCATGTGCCCAGAATTCCTTGACAAGATCCGGATAAACTGGGCCAACGAACTCAGCGAACAACGAGGTCCATCCTTGAAAGATGATGTCTTCTTTAAGATGAAATCCATGTTCTTCAAGGTTGTCAAAATCAACAATAAGTTCACATATAACTTCTAATTTGTCCTTGGGAATAGAGCATGCAACAACAGGAGTAAGTTGCAAAATTTCTTCTTGGAGATGGTGAGGAACAGATGTACCAACATTTTGGGATGAGAAGGCAGCCATGGATGCAGAATGAACAAAAACGAACAGGAGAAGAGAACTGGGTTTTTGATTAGGGTTTTAGAAAACGGCTAAGAACTTTTCAAACGAGAGAATGCAAGAAGAAAGAGAGACAAGGGAGCGAAAAAGATGTATGATATGATTTGAAAAGAATATAAGGAGACGAATATAAAATAGAAAATGAAAAAGAATAAATAAACAAAATGAATAGTTTCAGAATCAAAAGAAATCATTTTCATTAAATGACGAGTGACGTGAGGAGAGAGATCGTGGTAAAAGAAATGATTTAAAACAGTTACCTAGGTCGGCGTCTTTTCAACTGCACGCTTCGTACTGACCGTAGAGACACGTGTTCATCATCAGATAATGGATGACAGGTGTGAAATATTCAATAGGCTTTACGCCTTCTGATTCCGATCACTGCTTCTGAATTGATCAGGTTTCTCTTCTGGAAACACTCCTTCTGAAGTGTGCTGATATAAATCTGAATGATCTTCTGATCCATTACTTCTGATATACACAGCTTCTGGAGATTCACTTCTTTGTTCTGCAGCTTCTGATAAGACAAAACTGTATCTGCAGAAATTCTTAAGCTGCTTTGTTTCATCAGAAACAAGTTTATCATCAAACCAGATATTTATTGATTCGTCCACAATCAATGTTTCAATATTGTATATTCTGTAGCATTTAGAGCATTCAGAATACTCAAGAACGAAACATCATTGCTTTAGAAACAAACAAAACAGATGGTTCCAAGACTAATAAACTTTCTTTTCTGATCTCCTACGAACATAGTTTCTTCAACAGATTTAAGTACCAGAACTTGGAAGACAGTCCTTCTTCCCTTCAAGTGTTGAGACCAACTTGAGTCCAGGTGACATGACATGTTGACTTTTATCTTCTTTGTCGCCAAGAGAATCTGCAAAAGAAATAGTCTTTTTCTTTGGTACCCACATCTTCTTGGGTCCTTTCTTGTTAGATTTTCTCAAGTTCTGATTGAACTTGGGTTTAACATTGTAAGCAATAGGAGGAACAGCATGATAATTTTTAATGTGAGTTTCATGATATTTCCTAGGTTGTGTCACATGCTTTTTGGTGTGTGTTATGTGAAAACTTTGAGCATGTGAAGTGTGCCTAATATCATGGGAGTGGCCATACTTGAACTGATCATACAATGGCTTGTATGTGAATTTCATTTCATCAACAGGTTCAAGTTTGTATGGGGTTTCACCCTCAAAACCAATGCCGACTCTTTTGTTTCCAGACACAGCATATATCATAGAAGCTAGCTGACTTCTGCCAATACTTCTAGATAAGAACTTCCTGAAACTTAAATCATATTCTTTCAGAATATGGTTTAGACTAGGAGTGGATTTTTCTGAATCAGAAGGAGATCCAACATTATTGGATAATTTTAAAAGTTTTTCTTTTAATTCAGAATTCTCCAACTCAAGCTTCTTTGTTTCAAATTCAAATAGCTTTTTCAGCTTTTTGTATTTGAGACTAATCTGAGACTTGAATTCCAGAAGTTCTGTTAGACCGGAAACTAACTCATCTCTAGTAAGTTCAGAAAATACCTCTTCAGAATCTGATTCTGATGTAGATTCTGATCCGTCATCTTCTGTCGCCATCAGCGCACAGTTAGCCTGCTCATCTTCAGAGTCTGAATCATCTTCTGACTCATCCCAGGTTGCCATAAGACCTTTCTTCTTATGAAACTTCTTCTTGGGATTTTCCTTCTGAAGTTTTGGACATTCATTCTTGAAGTGTCCAGGCTCATTGCATTCATAGCACATGACCTTCTTCTTGTCAAATCTTCTGTCATCAGAAGATTCTCCACGTTCAAATTTCTTTGAACTTCTGACGCCTCTGAACTTCCTTTGCTTGGTCTTCCAGAGTTGATTTAGCCTTCTGGAGATCAAGGACAGTTCATCTTCTTCTTCAGATTCTGATTCTTCAGGATCTTCTTCTCTAGCCTGAAAAGCGTTAGTGCATTTCTTGATATTGGATTTTAATGCAATAGACTTACCTTTCTTTTGAGGCTCATTTGCGTCCAGCTCTATTTCATGGCTTCTCAAGGCACTGATAAGCTCTTCCAGAGAAACTTCATTCAGATTCTTTGCAATCTTGAATGCAGTCACCATAGGACCCCATCTTCTGGGTAAGCTTCTGATGATCTTCTTTACATGATCAGCCTTGGTGTATCCCTTGTCAAGAACTCTCAATCCAGCAGTAAGAGTTTGAAATCTTGAAAACATCTTTTCAATGTCTTCATCATCCTCCATCTTGAAGGCTTCATACTTCTGGATTAAAGCGAGAGCTTTAGTCTCCTTGACTTGAGCATTTCCTTCATGAGTCATTTTCAAGGACTCATATATGTCATAGGCCGTTTCCCTGTTAGATATCTTCTCATACTCAGCATGAGAGATAGCATTCAGCAAAACAGTTCTGCATTTATGATGATTCCTGAAAAGCTTCTTCTGATCATCATTCATTTCTTGCCTTGTCAGCTTTACGCCACTGGCATTTACTGGATGTTTGTAACCATCCATCAGAAGATCCCATAGATCACCATCTAGACCAAGAAAGTAACTTTCCAGTTTATCTTTCCAGTATTCAAAGTTTTCACCATCAAATACCGGCGGTCTAGTATAACCATTGTTACCGTTGTGTTGCTCAGCAGAGCCAGATGTAGATGTAGGTGTAGACTTTGCAGTTTCATCAGCCATCTTTTACTGAAGCGTTTTTCTCTTCCTGAATCTTTTCTAAACACGGTTAAGTGCTTGCACCTTAGAACCGGCGCTCTGATGCCAATTGAAGGATAGAAAAACACTTAGAAAGGGGGGGTTTGAATAAGTGTAGCTTTAAAAAACTTGACAGATAAAAATAAATTGCACAGTTATTTTTATCCTGGTTCGTTGTTAACTAAACTACTCCAGTCCACCCCCGCAGAGATGATTTACCTCAACTGAGGATTTAATCCACTAATCGCACGGATTACAATGGTTCTCCACTTAGTCAGCAACTAAGTCTTCCAGAGTCTTCTGATCACACACTGATCACTCCAGGAACAACTGCTTAGATACCCTCTAAGACTTTCTAGAGTATTCTGATCCACACGATCACTCTAGTTACAACCTGCTTAGATAACCTCTAAGACTTCCTAGAGTATTCTGATCCACACGATCACTCTAGTTCCTTACAACTTAATGTAATCAATTCTAAGAGTATTACAATTGCTTCTTAAAAGCTATAATCACAAACTGTGATATTTCTCTTAACGTTTAAGCTTAATCTCACTAATATATTACAACAGCAATGTAGTGAGCTTTGATGAAGATGAAGATTCTGAGCTTTGAATAGAACAGAGTTTCAGCAAGTTAATATGAGTTGTTTTGTTCAGAATCGTTAACCTTGCTTCTCATCAGAACTTCATATTTATAGGCGTTGGAGAAGATGACCGTTGAGTGCATTTAATGCTTTGCGTGTTCCGTACAGCATCGCATTTAATGTTATACGCTTTTGTCAACTACCTCGAGCCTTGTTCACGCTGTGTCTACTGACGTTGCCTATAATAGCTTTTAACGTTCCTTTTGTCAGTCAGCGTAGCTTGCCACTTGTACTTCCTTCTGATCTGATGTTTGTGAATACAACGTTTGAATATCATCAGAGTCAAACAGCTTGGTGCAAAGCATCTTCTGATCTTCTGACCTTGAAGTGCTTCTGTGCGTGATACCATCAGAACTTCAGTGCTTCTGATCTCATGTTCTTCTGATGCTTCCATAGACCCATGTTCTGATTCTGCTTCGACCATCTTCTGATGTCTTGCCAGACCATGTTCTGATGTTGCATGCTGAACCCTTTGAGACAAAGCTTCTGAGCGCTGAATTATGCATACTCTTTATATATTTCCTGAAAAGGAAATTGCATTGGATTAGAGTACCATATTATCTTAAGCAAAATTCATATTATTGTTATCATCAAAACTAAGATAATTGATCAGAACAAATCTTGTTCAAACATTATTGTCCATAAGTCAATTAAGTGACAATGGTTATGATATAATCTTCAATCAAAAGTCTTGCAAGGCTGTAAGTTAGAAGGATGGCTCAATCCTATTTACAGGCAAGAGAAAGAACAACATTTATAAGATTGATCTTTCTGATCTTGAGAAGCAGAAGGCGACTTGCCTTATGTCTGTTTCCGAAGAGCAATGGGTCTGGCACAAGAAGATTAGGACATGCTAGTTTGAGAAAGATTTCTCAGATTAACAAACTAAATCTGGTCAGAGGACTCCCAAATCTGAAATACAAATCAGATGCTCCTTGTGAAGCATGTCAGAAGGGCATGTTCTCCAAACCTGCATTCAAATCTAAGAATATTTTCTCTTCCTCTAGGCCGTTAAAACTTCTGCACATTGATCTGTTTGGCCCTGTCAAAACAGCATCTTTCAGAGGAAAGAAATATGGATTAGTCATCGTAGATGATTATAGCCGCTGGACATGGGTAAAGTTCTCAAAACACAAGGATGAGTCTCATTCAGTGTTCTTTGAATTCTGCACTCAGATTCAATCTAAGAAGGAGTGCAAAATCATAAAGGTCAAAAGTGATCATGGTGGTGAATTTGAGAACAGATTCTTTGAGGAGTTCTTCAAAGAAAATGGTATTGCCCATGATTTCTCTTGTCCTAGAACTCCACAGCAAAATGGAGTTGTAGAACGAAAGAATAGGACTCTACAAGAAATGGCCAGAACCATGATCAATGAAACCAATATGGCTAAGCACTTCTGGGCAGAAGCAATAAATACTGCATGTTATATTCAGAATAGAATCTCTATAAGACCTATTCTAAATAAGACTCCTTATGAATTGTGGAAGAACAGAAAGCCCAACATTTCATATTTTTATCCTTTTGGATGTGTTTGTTTCATTCTGAATACTAAAGATCATCTTGGTAAGTTTGATTCTAAGGCACAAAAATGTTTCCTTCTTGGATATTCTGAACGCTCTAAAGGCTACAGAGTATACAATACTGAAACATTGGTTGTAGAAGAATCAATCAACATCAGATTTGATGATAAGCTTGGTCTTGAAAAGCCAAAGCAGTTTGAGAATTTTGCAGATATAGATATTGATATATCAGAAGCTGAAGAACCAAGAAGCAAAGTTTCAGAAGCTGAAAATCTCAGAAGCAAAGGATCAGAAGATCAAGTTGCTGCGTCTTTAGAGAATCTCAGAATTTCTGAAGAGCCAACAGTCAGAAGATCTTCTAGACTCACCTTTGCTCACTCAGAAGATGTCATTCTTGGAAAGAAAGATGATCCTATCAAAACTAGATCTTTTCTAAATAATGGCAGTCAGAACAATTGATCAGAATGAGAAGATGAGAAGTTCTACCGTTCATCAGAAGCAATTTTTGTAACAGCTGTCATCAAGTGTTTTCTAATGGTGAACACGTGTTCACACGCTAGGTAAAAGCGTGCGTGAAACTGATGGGACGCCGCCCTAGATAACTGTGTAAATCATTTCAAATATCATGTTCTCTCACCTAACGTCACTCATCATTTAATGCATTTGATTTCAATTGATTCTGTAACTGTTCATTCTCATAAATTAATTGCATTCTTTTTCAAATCCGCCCCTATATATTCATTTCAAATTATAACGTTTCTCTTTTTCGCTCTCATTCTCTCTCTTCTTGCATGCATTTTTGCAACTTGTTTGCCCTTTTCTCAAACCCTAAACGCAAACCTAAAAAAGTTTCCAGTAATCTCAGTAGTGCTTCAATGGCTGCTTCATCATCTCTCAACGTGGGTTCCTCTGTTCCTCTACATCTTCAAGAAGAAGAACATCAAATTGTTCCAGTTATCTCTTGCTCCATTCCCAGAAATGAGTTAGAAGTTATCTGTGAATTAACGGTGGAATTTGATAGTCTTGAAAAACACGAGTTCCTTCTGAAAGAGGATATGTTATTTCAAGGATGGACTTCTCTGTTCTCAGAGTTCTGTGGACCTGTTTACCCAGAACTAGTGAAGGAATTTTGGGTGCATGCTGTAGTTGCCCCTAAATCAATCTTATCGTTTGTTCATGGAAGATTTGTTGTTGTTACTGAGAACATCCTAAGAATGATGTTTGATCTAAGAAACCCTGAAGGTGTCTATGAAGTGGAACAAAGAGCAGATTGGGATGCCGTTCTGGCTAAACTTTACCCAGATGTAAAGAAAACAAAGCGTGTCAAAGACATGAAGAATCTCTACAAAATCTGGACCAAGAATCTTCTGGGGTGCTTCTATCACAGAAAAGCAACCCATTCTGCAGATTTTGTCAACAAAGAGCAGCAATATATTCTGTACTGCATTGCCACTCAGAAGAAGATTGATATTATCTACATAATATTCAATCATATGTGGAATGCTGTGAGAGACTCCAGAAATGCCTTCAGAAAGAAGAAAGGTATTATTATTCCTTTTGGAAGAATAATCACCAATCTTCTGATTCATACCAAGATTGTTGAAGACTTGGAAACTCAAGGAGTTATCAAGGATCTTGTTACTGATTCAGGAAGCTGTTTGAATGCTCACACTTTGAGAAAGATGAATCTCATTCAAGAGGTTAAAGACAATCCTCAACCTCTCCCAGGAGCAAGAAGCAGAAGAAATCTTGTTCTTGCTGAGTTTGAATCATTCTTCAGAAGTGAGCTGCCAGGAGTTAGGGCTAATTATCTTAACTCTCTCAAGGAAGATAAAGACAAAGATGCTCCTGCTAAAGGTGGTCGCAAGAAAGTTTCTACCTCCAGACTAGTAGTTTCAGAAGATGTTTCAGAAGCTGCACCAGAAGCTGCAGGAAAGAAAGAAAGAAGGACAAAACAGAAGTTTGATCGCCCTTCTGTCAGTCAAGAGAAGGAAGTCCAAGAAGAAGCTGCTGCAGTAGTTGAGGAGAATGCTGCTGATAAAGAAGTTGTTACTGAAGAAAGCCAGGATGTTTTAGTTGAAGATAAAAATGTTGAACAAGAAGGTGCTGAGAAGAAGAAGAAGAAGAAGAGAAAGCTGAAAAATAAGAATGTAGAAGATGGAAAGGATGTGGAAAAGAAGAAGAAAAAGAAAAGAAAACTAATAATAGTAGAGTCGGATGAAGAAGAAGAAATTCCAGAAGCTGTGAATCAGCAAGAAGTTGAAAATCAAGAAGCTGTGGATGGAGAGAAAGAAAGACTGGATAATGCCAGAAGAAGAGAAATTTCTCTTGGGAAGGCAAAGATTCTGGAAGAGAAGAAGAACAAGAAGCAGAGAAGACTTGAGGTTGTATTTGAAGCTCTTCAGAAGGTATCAAAAGGTATACATCTTTCTGAACCTGTCTCTGTATCTGTTTTACATTCAGAATCTGTACCAACAGAAGTTCCGATTAACCCTCAACCAGGAATTCTACTAGAAACAACTCCAACAGAAACACCTCAACTCACCCATGTTCTCACACCTCCTTCTCCCCATTACAATGTTCTTACCCCACCTTCCTCACCTGTCACAAATGTTCTCATTCCTTCCTCTCCACCCACAACCAATGTTGCTTCTGACCATTCGTTTGAAACCCTCATTCTGAATATTCAACCCCTTCAAACCTGTTTTCCTCCTCACTCAAATATATCCATTTCTCAACCACCTCCTCATGCTAACTATGAACCCATTCCATCCCCCACTCCAAATAATCCCTCTATCATACCCCAAAATTTGCCCACATATATTCTCATATGTCGTGTTATTTCAAATAATTGACATAGCCCGGTCGGTAAGGAAGCAAGGTTTGCAAGTGCAAGGTCACGGGTTCAAATCCCACGTCTAACATTTTATTTATTTATTTTGCTATCTAACTTTACTTTTAATTTTATTTTCACTTATTATTAAAATCACAAAAAATAAGTTTTTTTATTATTTTCGTTTTCTATTTTGAGAGTATTTTTAAATTATTTTTGTTTCATTTAATGTTGATTTTATGTATTTTATAGCTAAAAAAAATATAAATTAAATAGAAAACTTAGATAATTTTTGTTTTAAGTATAAATTTAGTATAGTTTTAATTTTGTTTTTTTTTTTAAGGTAGACTGTCGGTACTTTTTTTATTTTTTTTTTCTTTTTTTTTTCTTTGTAGAATAGGTAAGTTCATTGTTACTTTGATATTAGTTTTTCAGGTTCATTACTATTAGCTGTATGTCACTATTAATATTATGAGAAAACAAAAAAATTCAATCTTCCAATACATCAAATGCCCGTTACAATATCATAATTTCAATTAAGTGTCATACGACAACAATCTCACAAAAGTTGCATAAAATCATTTGAATTTGAGCCAAAATCAATTTCAATAAAATCTCAGTGAATGAGATTAATTGCAAGAACTTAATGTGTCACTTTAAAAAGAAGAACACATTCATCAGAAAGGAGGACCTACACATTCACGTACATATTACACTAACCAATTTCTATTCACGGCCGCTCCCAACCTATTCTCGCTTCTCATACTGTAAACATTTACACGAACTTTTCCCCAAAAAACCCAGGCCGTACATCCACTTCCATACACTGTAAATAAACAACACCACAAACAATTCATGGGTTCTCTACAAATTGATTTCACTAACAATTTCCATATCCCAATTTGTTGTTATCTTATTGTGTTCACAGGGGTTTGAAGGAATACAAATGGTGGATGTTTCTTCTAAATTCGAATCGGCTTTCGATGTGCTGTCCGCCGACGCTCCAACACCGATGCAGACATGGAAACCACCTGGATCCCTTTTCAGATCAAGCTCCAGTTCGCAGTCACGCAGCCACGCCGGCATTCTTCTGGCCGTCACTTCCAATCACCGACTACCACCGGATCCGGGCCTCCGATCTCCACCTTGCGTCCAACAGCACCTGCAAATCATGCCGACCCTTCCGATCGGATCTGCAGCACAAGCTAACATCACCGGATCCGCGCTGTCTTCCTCGTCTGAGGTCAGTGAATCCCCGCTCCATTTTTATTTTGATAAGATTGTTTTGATGTTTGGCTTGTGTGTTCTTATTTTCATTGTGCTGAGATGAAAGAGATGATAATAAAGAATGGGTTTTGATTTTTGAAAAGAAGCATAAGAAGAAGTGAGAGAGACGTTGCAATTTGGTAAAATGGGGATCTTTGATACTGTGTTCGTCATGTTTGTATATGTATTATAATTGTTGTTTTCTTAATTTTTTTAACTAAGTTATAAGTGTCACATTGTTAGTGGTCTATCATTTTATAATTGATTTTAGTTAATTAAGTATTAAAGACTTTGTTTTTTTTGTTTATTTGTTTTTTTTTTAATTTAACAAAAATGCCAGAAACGTAAATGAGCTTATTAGGTTTTTAAAATTTATGAAAAGACTACAAAAAAATGTTTATTTAACTATCCTTTTAAATTGTTTCAATATTAGTTAATTAGTTTTTTTATTAGTAATAACATTAAAAAATACAAAAATACTAAAATATAAAACACCAAAAATATTTTAATTAGTCATGTTCTATTAGAGTTTAATATTCTTAGCTTGGTTAATTGTAATTAGTATTTGCTAGTATTCTCATTTTAATCATGCATTATTTTATCTATCCATACTAACATCTTTTGTTTATGTTGAGGTACCAATTTGAGACTTTGGATATTCTGGCGGACATTTGCAAATTATATTTTAATTTTGTACATTTAATCGTCCTACTCCCGCTTTAATTTTCATTTTTGGGTTTGTAATTTTTATCCCCTAGTTTTTTGATTATGTACTCCCCTCCCCGAAGCCTTGTAATAGTTGTAGGTTATATTTCCCTTTTATTTTCTGCTATTATTATTAACTGTATGCGTGGTTAGTAAAATAGGGTGTGAAAAGAATTTAATGAAATGAACATAGTTAATCACTAACATTCAAGATAAATATTCTGAAAACAATCACTACTCATACACTCACCCCTAAGGTACGCCCCTCCTGGTTGCCTTTCGAAATAAGGTCGTGTCCCTCGAATGTAGAGGTACCAATTAGCAAAGTCCCTCGATTAAAAATCATTACAAAGATCATAAATCCCTCGATGACCCGCGATGTTGCCTACGATAATATGATCTAGTCCCTCGAATGGTTGCCTACGAAACAATGATTGTCCCTTCGAATATTGCTAAAGGTACCTCTACCTGTTGCTTTCAACGACCTCGATGACCCTTCGATGACCCGCACGTCCAATATAACAGGGACTACCTACTCCTATATAGTATGGATAGTCCTGGGAACTTTAAAAATTATAGAAAAAGACCAATTAATTAGGGTAGTTCTCTTAACCTGCCTAGCTCAATAAAAAACATCTTTTCGCTACTATTTCGAAAAACTAAGGCTACGCATTTACGCTAAAGTCCTTATGTTTCTTTTCAACTCAAAACAAACAAACATGAGCTAAGCAAATTAAGAGCCCGTAGATAATTACGGATGAAAAGGGTGCTTACACCTTCCCTTTTCATAACTTACCCCCCGAGCCCGTTTTCTTTTCAAAAGGTCTTTTTCTGTACTTTTTACCTTTCCTAACATTGGACAAAATAAAATTCGGTGGCGACTCATGCTTACCGCAACATTGTTGCTTACAAAAATAAAAAGTCAGTTCACCGAGTTACAGAACTGGCGACTCTGCTGGGGAGAAATAAAAAGAGGGGTTACCTTAGAGCTTAGATCATATAATATGCTTGTTTTGTTTGCTTTACTTTTCAAGGTTGCTTGGGAATTAAATGAAGGACGAATCCTATACCCGGATTCAAGTACACTTAAGATAGGAGTGGCATAGTGATGGCGACCTCTTTCACATATGTGGGAGATGAGTCAATATGAAGTTCACGCTTGAGTTAGGACTCCATAGATATATGCACACCTTTCTCAAATGAGGGAGGTCTATGTATGTAACTTTGGGTGCGCCGGAGCTCAAGGACCTTTAGTCACCCTTTAACCCATCCTGGCCTTTAGGAACGTAGTGGGGGGACTACTCTTGACAAATGTTGAGAACTAGTCGCTACCCGATGCTACAATTCAGATAGGTTCTCTCTCAAAGTATCATTGCATGGTGCAAATGCATCATGTCCGAGGGTGCTTTAGAAGGGCTGACAATTCTGAATAACCTGGTAGAACCTGTTGCTGATTTCATCTCATCCTTAGAAGTACCTATTGGGGAAGGGTAGTTACCTGGTCAAACTCCATGCAAGCCTTTTAACCTAAGGACTCTTGTGTGAGTTGTTTGTTATCTAACCACTTGATTTCCTTGCAGGTTTTATTTGTAGAACTTACTTGTTCATACTACCTTATGCTTTTACCTAACATGTTGACTAACCTCTTTCAAGGATCTTAGGGATTCATGGCACATAATTTCCAGGTAATAGGGAAGGACTATCAAGAGCCTAAATTTCTATCAAGGGGCAAGAGGATTTATTTTCCTCTAGCCAGATGCTTTTCAAACTCAAAAATGCAATAAACTTCTGTCAAGGGGCAAGAGGATTTATTTTCCTCTAGCCAGATGCCTTCAAACCCAAAGGTACAATTACTATCAAGGGGCAAAAGGATTTATTTTCCTTTAGCCATATGCCTTCAAATTCAAAAGTATGTACCCCGAATCAGAGGCTATGATCCACTGGATACGGTGAGCTTGATTCTTATAGAAGGACATCCAAAGATGAAAAGTCAAAGTTTTTCAGACGAAGCTGCTACCAATAGACAAGCTTCCCATGTTACTATTTTATTCTCCCTGGAGCTGGACACTTACAACTCTTGTGTGACTTGCCAGAATTTTCTTCCAAGAAGCAATCTAAAGTGTCCTGCAGGCTCAGAACCTAACACTTCGGGGCACTTGGTCAGTCGATTGATGATTATCAACCATTCCTAGACAAGGTTCAAGATGCAAAGGTTATCACCATTCATACCTGAAAGCCGGATTTGAAGTTCTCCATCGACTCAATGGATCTTCTGAAGCAATAAGTCCATACTGAGAAAATCTCCTCAATGTTGGCAATTCGTAATTTCTCATGCATTTTCATGCGTAACCTTTCTTGTTTTTTGTTCAACATTGTTTATATGCAATACTTTTTTGCTTTTGAACTATAACAATGGTGCATTGGATATGTTTGTCTTGAAAAAATTCATTCGCTCTCGCTCTAATATGTTTTTCTTTGCTTGTGATACCAAACTCTCGGTGATAAAGCATGATGACTCTGAAGGGAGAATGACGAACATATAATACCCATAATCTCAAATGGTGTGCTTTCGAGTAAAACCCTGTTGATGATGTACAGGCATTGATTCAAATCCCTAAACACTGGAGATATAAGGAAGTTAATCCCTTGTTCAACCCCTTTGAGCCTTGAAGTAGGAGTTTCTTTTCTATACGAAGAACCCTCACATTTAACCCAGGGGCAGGGTAGTGTTCAGTTAATCTGATTGAGCGTTCAAAATTCATCAGGAGCACGCATTTAAGGATACATCAATGGTTATTTTTCAAAAGGTTGAGGAAAGTCAATACCGCAATGGTTATCCCTCGTCAACTAAGAAATGAGGTAGTCACTATCTCTCCAACGAATCGAAGACATCCCAGGATCATACGACTTGTTCAAAAAAAAAAGAGAGAATGAATCAAAAAAAAAAGAGAAAAAAAAAAGGGCCCGCTAAGTCAACAACTTGAAAACAAGTGACTTAGGCATAAGTTAGGACATCCCGCTGGACTTCAAACTCAGAATTCAAAAGAATTTGTCCAGGCAAAAAGTCCTCAACAAAAAGGAAAAGTCGCGTGACTATAAATTCAAGATCGTGTGATCAGACACCAAGAATAAAAGGAAAGTGACTGCCATGTCCCAATATTTCAGCGATTCCTCAATCTGCTCAAACTCCCTCTTGAAGGATGAATGCTCGCATCGAGTTAACTGAACTTAGGTTGGAGAACATCACGAAGGGGGTGGGCACCAATAAAATTTTGAGCCTAAAAATCCATTCTTCTAAAAACCGTGAACTTGGCCACGTTACAACCCTCAAAAGTCCTAATTGAAGCAGGGTTAATTCGAAAGCATACTGTAAACGAGAATATGGTAAACCGACTCCTAGGAGTTTTGCTAAAACGTTTGATTTGGTATCACACCACCTTTCACAAAAATCGATGTTTTGACATCCTTTAAAAAAAAATCTTTTTTAAAAACTTCAAGACAAACATGAACTTTGCATTACAATTATATTTCTCATACTAAACATTCTTTGCATATGAACAAGTACTTGACACCAGGAAAACTTCCATCATGAGCTGCAGATGAAAAGTTTAACCCTCTCAAGGGACAAGTTGTCTTCAGAACTCCGTTGAGTTCGAGCATGAACATCTCAAATTATAATCACCCTCAGGGGTACAAAAACGGTTGAAATACCCCATGGACTAAGCGTTCAGATATTCGGGGCAATCAATCCAAGATTCAAAGGATCTCTCAAAACTGCTGAAATTACCAGGAGCCTTCACCCAAGCACAACTAGAATTACCTCCAACCCTGATCAACCAGAGGCATGATTCCTAAGTTCATGATACAGGGGCATGTTGCTTATGATAGCACGAATATCAGAAAGTCCCCCGATAGATAAAGCTGCAGAGACGTCTCGTACGCCCGACTCAGTCAGTCAAAAGCTTGTATATACAAGGGGCATGACATATCTCATTCATCAGGGGCAATCAAGTCAAGATTCCGAGAATCTCTCAAAGATGCAAAAAACAATCAGGGGCATGTATCCAAGTAAATCTTAGTCTATTTCCAATCAACATGGGGCATTGTCCTGGGCCAATGATTACGAGGGGGCATGACGCCCATAGTGCACATCTCATAAAGTCCTCGCGAGGCGAATCTTTCCGAAGTCCCTACTAACTGGGGCAAATCTATGCAAGTCCAGTTTGACAGCTTGATCAATACTCAGTAGGGTGTCCTAAATCGAATGGTAGTTACTACAATACTGGGGGCAATTTTCAAGACACCCATGTCTCCCCACAGAGCCGGGTTCACAAGATCATATCCCCACAGAGTAATCCTCAAAGAAGATATCTTTGAACATACTCGTCCCGACAAAGACATGGCTCCCCACTAGAGTTTACATCTTCAACACCACCGGTTCTCCGACACGTTGCTCTTCTCCAACATGGCTTACTAATATCTTTATCTCCAGTCAGGGTACATCAAGTTACTGGTTATCCCCAAGCAAGAATCATAAATTCCCAGCTGGGCATCTTCAAAACAAGATCAGACATCAAAACCACAAAGGCATAGAGATTTATTTTCTCATTAAAGACAACATAAATCATATTCACATATCATATGGCATAAACATATTCATACATTGCATACATTACCTCATAATGAATTCATCCATAACATACAAAGTTTCTCTTTTATTCTGAGGGACTCATTACATAATACATGCATCATGACATTGCATAACTATACCTATTGCAGGATACAGGCACAGACAAATGAACGAAATCTCCAACTTTCCAAGATCTAATTCAGCTACTACGAATAGTACTGACACGGTCAACGCTCGATCTAATTCATTTACCACGAATGGTAATGACACGGTCATTTTCAAAGATCTAATTCAGGTATTACGAACGGTCCTGACACGATCAAATCTCAGAGATCTAATTCCATCATCACGAACGGTGTGGACACGATCAACTGCTTCTAAAGTCTAATTCGGTTACTACGAACGGTGCTGACACGACAAGAAATCTAATTCTATCATCACGAACGGTGTAGACACGATCACTGACTTTCCAAGATCTAATTCAGCTACTACGAATAGTACTGACACGGTCAACACTCAGAGATCTAATTCTATCATCACGAACGGTGTAGACACGATCAATGACAAACTAAGCCTAATTCAGTTATTACGAACGGTACTGACACGGAAAAAGATCTAGTTCGATTACTACGAACGGTGCCGACACGGTCAACTCCCAGAGATCTAATTCTATCATCACGAACGGTGTAGACACGATCACTGACCTTCCCGGTCTAATTCAGTTACTACGAACAGTGCTGACACGATAGGAGAATCTAATTCTATCATCACGAACGGTATAGACACGATCATATCTCCAAGATCTAATTCTATCATCACGAACGGTGTAGACACGATCGTCTCTCAAAGATCTAATTCATCTACTACGAACAGTAATGACACGATCAACATACAAACAACTACTTCTCAACACTTCAAGTTCAGATATAGTCTAACGTGAGACTCATTCTGACGTTCAAAAGCTTATCAAGACAGGTGGCATCTTCAAGCCCATCTCCGACAAAAGTCCTTACCTCAGCAAGGGCAAATTTCTTGGTATTCTAGTGTTCAATCCTCTTCCACCTTCAGATTCCGACTGGCATACAAACCACTCAACATCTTCAGGTTTAAGAAAATTGAACAGGGGCAGCTGTCATACCCCAAAATTTGCCCACATATATTCTCATATGTCGTGTTATTTCAAATAATTGACATAGCCCGGTCGGTAAGGAAGCAAGGTTTGCAAGTGCAAGGTCACGGGTTCAAATCCCACGTCTAACATTTTATTTATTTATTTTGCTATCTAACTTTACTTTTAATTTTATTTTCACTTATTATTAAAATCACAAAAAATAAGTTTTTTTTATTATTTTCGTTTTCTATTTTGAGAGTATTTTTAAATTATTTTTGTTTCATTTAATGTTGATTTTATGTATTTTATAGCTAAAAAAAATATAAATTAAATAGAAAACTTAGATAATTTTTGTTTTAAGTATAAATTTAGTATAGTTTTAATTTTGTTTTTTTTTAAGGTAGACTGTCGGTACTTTTTTTATTTTTTTTTCTTTTTTTTTTCTTTGTAGAATAGGTAAGTTCATTGTTACTTTGATATTAGTTTTTCAGGTTCATTACTATTAGCTGTATGTCACTATTAATATTATGAGAAAACAAAAAAATTCAATCTTCCAATACATCAATGCCCGTTACAATATCATAATTTCAATTAAGTGTCATACGACAACAATCTCACAAAAGTTGCATAAAATCATTTGAATTTGAGCCAAAATCAATTTCAATAAAATCTCAGTGAATGAGATTAATTGCAAGAACTTAATGTGTCACTTTAAAAAGAAGAACACATTCATCAGAAAGGAGGACCTACACATTCACGTACATATTACACTAACCAATTTCTATTCACGGCCGCTCCCAACCTATTCTCGCTTCTCATACTGTAAACATTTACACGAACTTTTCCCCAAAAAACCCAGGCCGTACATCCACTTCCATACACTGTAAATAAACAACACCACAAACAATACATGGGTTCTCTACAAATTGATTTCACTAACAATTTCCATATCCCAATTTGTTGTTATCTTATTGTGTTCACAGGGGTTTGAAGGAATACAAATGGTGGATGTTGCTTCTAAATTCGAATCGGCTTTCGATGTGCTGTCCGCCGACGCTCCAACACCGATGCAGACATGGAAACCACCTGGATCCCTTTTCAGATCAAGCTCCAGTTCGCAGTCACGCAGCCACGCCGGCATTCTTCTGGCCGTCACTTCCAATCACCGACTACCACCGGATCCGGGCCTCCGATCTCCACCTTGCGTCCAACAGCACCTGCAAATCATGCCGACCCTTGCGATCGGATCTGCAGCACAAGCTAACATCACCGGATCCACGCTGTCTTCCTCGTCTGAGGTCAGTGAATCCCCGCTCCATTTTTATTTTGATAAGATTGTTTTGATGTTTGGCTTGTGTGTTCTTATTTTCATTGTGCTGAGATGAAAGAGATGATAATAAAGAATGGGTTTTGATTTTTGAAAAGAAGCATAAGAAGAAGTGAGAGAGACGTTGCAATTTGGTAAAATGGGGATCTTTGATACTGTGTTCGTCATGTTTGTATATGTATTATAATTGTTGTTTTCTTAATTTTTTTAACTAAGTTATAAGTGTCACATTGTTAGTGGTCTATCATTTTATAATTGATTTTAGTTAATTAAGTATTAAAGACTTTGTTTTTTTTGTTTATTAGTTTTTTTTTAATTTAACAAAAATGCCAGAAACGTAAATGAGCTTATTAGGTTTTTAAAATTTATGAAAAGACTACAAAAAAATGTTTATTTAACTATCCTTTTAAATTGTTTCAATATTAGTTAATTAGTTTTTTTATTAGTAATAACATTAAAAAATACAAAAATATTAAAATATAAAACACCAAAAATATTTTAATTAGTCATGTTCTATTAGAGTTTAATATTCTTAGCTTGGTTAATTGTAATTAGTATTTGCTAGTATTCTCATTTTAATCATGCATTATTTTATCTATCCATACTAACATCTTTTGTTTATGTTGAGGTACCAATTTGAGACTTTGGATATTCTGGCGGACATTTGCAAATTATATTTTAATTTTGTACATTTAATCGTCCTACTCCCGCTTTAATTTTCATTTTTGGGTTTGTAATTTTTATCCCCTAGTTTTTTGATTATGTACTCCCCTCCCCGAAGCCTTGTAATAGCTGTAGGTTATATTTCCCTTTTATTTTCTGCTATTATTATTAACTGTATGCGTGGTTAGTAAAATAGGGTGTGAAAAGAATTTAATGAAATGAACATAGTTAATCACTAACATTCAAGATAAATATTCTGAAAACAATCACTACTCATACACTCACCCCTAAGGTACGCCCCTCCTGGTTGCCTTTCGAAATAAGGTCGTGTCCCTCGAATGTAGAGGTACCAATTAGCAAAGTCCCTCGATTAAAAATCATTACAAAGATCATAAATCCCTCGATGACCCGCGATGTTGCCTACGATAATATGATCTAGTCCCTCGAATGGTTGCCTACGAAACAATGATTGTCCCTTCGAATATTGCTAAAGGTACCTCTACCTGTTGCTTTCAACGACCTCGATGACCCTTCGATGACCCGCACGTCCAATATAACAGGGACTACCTACTCCTATATAGTATGGATAGTCCTGGGAACTTTAAAAATTATAGAAAAAGACCAATTAATTAGGGTAGTTCTCTTAACCTGCCTAGCTCAATAAAAAACATCTTTTCGCTACTATTTCGAAAAACTAAGGCTACGCATTTACGCTAAAGTCCTTATGTTTCTTTTCAACTCAAAACAAACAAACATGAGCTAAGCAAATTAAGAGCCCGTAGATAATTACGGATGAAAAGGGTGCTTACACCTTCCCTTTTCATAACTTACCCCCCGAGCCCGTTTTCTTTTCAAAAGGTCTTTTTCTGTACTTTTTACCTTTCCTAACATTGGACAAAATAAAAGTCGGTGGCGACTCATGCTTACCGCAACATTGTTGCTTACAAAAATAAAAAGTCAGTTCACCGAGTTACACCCTCCATCTCTGACCTCCCTGATTCTGCATCACATGAGCAATTGCTTCGTGATTGCAACTACACAACCAAGCCTCGTCCTGAACCTGAGTTAGTGGTGTTAGAATCTGAGAATGAAGCAGAATCTTCTCTTTGTCTCAATATAGAACCTCAACCCTACTTCTTCCTAAGACCAGATTCTGCCATTACAAAACTCAAATCCCGCCGGGAATTATCTGTTGGTGCACAGTTTGAATTGTTGAACATTAGGATGCAGGAAGGGTTAGATATCTTGAAAGCAGCATAGTAATCCAGGATGGATGATGTGGCTTTCAGAAATCTATGGAGGACTTTCAGAAGAAATATGAATTCTATGTTTCCAGAGTTTCAGAAGAAGTGTGTAGCAATAGCCCCAAGTCCTTGCAAGATTCTCAGACCTTATGAAGACTTCTGGCATAGTCGTCTTGGAGGCAGGCATTGTTTTGAAGAAAGAGCTTTTGTTGATGAACTGGCAGAAGCTTCAGAAGCAAACTCTCAAGAGATTGTTTTGTGGAAGCCTAAGTTTCCTGTTCTGACTGAAGATTCCCAATGGCTATTTCACTGGCTTAGGGAAAACTCTTCTGAGCAGGCTCCTACCATGGCTGGTTCTGAGGCTGTCTACTACCCAGTCGTTGCTGCTCCCATTCCTCCAAAGAATCTAGCTGAGATTCTTCAAGCTCTGGAAAATGGCGATTCTGATCTTCCTACACCAGAATATGATAAAGATGCCTCTATGGAAGAAGCTGATGCTGAGAATCAATCTTTTGAGAAAAGTCCTATTCCGGAAACTCAAGAAGATGTTCTTACATTGGATGCCTCTGCTGGACATGCTATTCCACTGAATGCTGGTGGTAAAACTTCTGGTGAATCCTCTCGTCTGGAGAAGACCTTGGAGGTTCTTCAACAGAATCAAGAAGTTCTTGCTTCTCGCCTGGATAAGCATGATCAAGCACATGAAGAGTTCAGAGACTTCATGAAGAAGCAGAATGAAAGCACTACTGGGATTCATGACATGCTGGCCAAGATTATGTCTAAGCTAGGCTAGTTGTGGTCTTTTGTGTCTTAGTTGTCTCTTTGTTCTTGCATCTGTCTTCTTGCATCTGTCTTCTTGCATCTCCTTTTGTATCTTCTGATAATTCTTCTGTTGAAATCAATGAAAATTATCTTCTTTTCTCTCACATTTTTTGTCTTTTTCATCTGAATCTTTTATGCTTTTTGATGTTATGACAAAAAGGGGGAGAAAATGTGATAAATGATCTGGTTTATATTATCAGTTGCTGGGAGTAAGTCTCCACATTTCTAACAGAATTTGCAAGTTCTATGTCTTTGAGTGTTTTGCAGGATTGAAGAAGACATTCTAAAAAGCTCAACATAAGAAGCAAAGACATGAGGAAAAGCAATTCTATATAGAAACAAGCTCATGAAAATTGAAGCAAGCTGAGTGCTGTGAAGCTTCAAGATCAGAAGCAAGAAGGAAGAATGTTCTGATATTCTTGTGATAGAATATGCTCTAACACATTCTTATTCCTTATATGTTCTGATACATTTTTTGTTTTCTATATGCTCTTATACATATTTTATGTTCTGATGCATTTTATGTGTTCTGATACAATTTGTTGTATGATCTGACACATACTATATGCTCTGAAACATATTTTATGTTCTGATTCATTCATGCTCTGACTTTTGTCGTTTAGTTTGTTCTGAAACATTTCAGGATGTAGATATGCTCTGATGATGCTTTGGTACATTCAACAATATTCTCATACAACCTAGCATGCAATGATTCAAGAAGAAATTCAAAGCTCTGAAGCTGTCCTATGGAAGCAAGAAGCAGAAGCTCTGAATGTTATGAAGATCTAAGCATATGTGATCGTCTCAACTGAAATGGAAAATACTCAGGGAAGTATTTTATTTATAAATTTCTTCCAGTATTTATTTTAGGGGGAGATTATTTATCTCAGGGGGAGATTGTTAATATAAGGGGGAGACATATTCACACACTATGTTTATATACTTATGCTATAACTGTGTAAGTGTCTTTAGCCGTCTGATATTCTGATTGCAAATTCATATCATTTATATATGTTTTTGTCATCATCAAAAAGGGGGAGATTGTTAGAACAAGATTTGTTCTGATCAATATTCTTAGTTTTGATGATAACAATGTATATAAATTTTGTTTGAGATAATGTGGTACTCTAATTTTATGCAATTTCCATTTCAGGAAATATATAAATAGTATGCACAAAATCAGCACAAGAAGCACTGTCTCAGAAGGTTCAAGTATGCAACATCAGAACATGCTCTCGCAAGACATCAGAAGATGGTCAAGTAGAATCAGAACATGGTCTATTGAAGCATCAGAAGAACTTGAGATCAAAAGCAGAAGCACTGAAGTTCTCATGGTATCACGCTAGAAGCACTTGAAGGTCAGAAGACAAGAAGATGCTCTGCACCAAGCTATTTGACTCTGATGATATTCAAACATTGTTCACACAAACATCAGATCAGAAGCAAGTACAAGATGGAAGGCTATGCTGACTGACAAAAGGAACGTTAGAAGCTATTAAAGGCAACGTCAGTAGACACAGCAAAATCAAGGCTCGAGGTAGTTGACAAAAGAGTAAAACATTAAATGCAATGTTGTACGGATCATGCAATGCATTAAATGCTCCCCAACGGTCATCTTCTCAAACGCCTATAAATAGAAGTTCTGATGAGAAGCTGAATACAACATTTTGCGCAAACATACAGAAACGCTGTCAAATTCTAAAAGCTCTCAAACTTCATCTTCAACCTCACTTCATTACTGTTGTAATATCTTAGTGAGATTAAGCTTAAACTTAAGAGAAAAATCACAGTTGTGATAATAGCTTATTAAGAAGCATTGTAACTCTTGTAAGAATTTGTTTACATTTATTTGTAAGAACTAGAGGAGATCAAGTTGTGATCGGAGTCTCTAGAAAGTCTTAGAGGGTATCTAAGCATTGTGTTCCTAGAGTGATCAGGTTGTGATTAGAATACTCTAGAAGACTTAGAGGTTATCTAAGTGGAAAACCATTGTAATCTTGTGTGATTAGTGGATTAAATCCTCAGGTGAGGTAAATCACTCCAAGGGGGTGGACTGGAGTAGTTTAGTTAACAACGAACCATGATAAAAATCATTGTGCAAATTGTTTTTAACTTAAGAGTTTTTAAGCTACACTTATTCAACCCCCCCCCCCCTTTCTAAGTGTTTTTCTATCCTTCAACTGCAACTTGTGGACCAATTTTTATGCTTCTCTGTAAGGATCAAGAATGTAAATGGACAGAAGAATGTCAGAAAGCTTTTGATGATAACAAAGAATACCTGCTGGAACCTCCAATTTTGAGCCCTCCGGTAGAAGGAAGACCATTGATCATGTATTTGACCGTGCTTGAAGATTCTATGGGGTGTGTCTTGGGTCAACAAGACGAGTCTGGTCGAAAAGAGTATGCCATTTATTACTTGAGCAAAAAGTATACCGACTGTGAAACAAGATATTCATTGCTCGAGAAAACTTGTTACACTCTTGAATAGGCTGCTCGCCGACTAAGGCAGTAGATGTTGACCCATACGACTTATCTCATATCCAAAATGGATCTAATCAAATACCTTTTTGAAAAACCTGCTTTAACTGGAAGAATTACCCGCTGGCAGATGTTACTATCAGAGTATCACATCCAATATCGTGCCAAGAAAGCCATAAAAGGGAGTGTTCTACATGATCATTTGGCATATCAACCCATTGATGACGACTAAATCTTGCAAGATGACTTACCAGATGAAGAGTTCATATATTTGAAATCAAATATTATGGAGAACCTTTACCTGAAGAAGGGCTAGATCCTGAATCCCGATGGGGTTTGATATTTGATGGAGTTGTTAATGCCTATGGTCGAGGAATTGGGGCAACCATTGTTATGCCACAAGGTTCTCACATACAATTCACTGCAAGACTAATGTTCAATTGCACCAAAAACAGGGCGGAGTATGAAGCTTGTATCATGGGATTAGAGGAAGCCATTGATCTTAGAATCAAAATTCTGGAATTATATGGAGATTCTGCTCTAGTCGTTAATCAGATCAAAGGAGAATGGGAGACTCGTCATCTTGGTTTAATTCCGTACAGAGATTATGCCCGAAGACTATTGACCTTCTTCAAAAAAAGTTGAATTCCATCACATACCTCGTGAGGAAAATCAAATGTTGTTGTTGTTGTTGTTTCCATCTCTCTTGTAAGACCATTGTTATATTTTTGAATAACCTTCCTATGCTGTCAATCAATTAAAATATTTATTATCTATTATTTATTGCATTCCTCGGTTGACAACATTGAGAAATTTATTCATAAACATAGTTTAAATTGCATGTTACTTTCAATTTCTTACAATTCACCATTTTTTTCTTCAAGTAATATATTACCTCGATTTTTTTTATAAGACTGAGGGGAAAGTTCATATATTATTTTATTTTTAAATTAAAAATGTAACAACCTTTCCCCTTGGTTTTTAAAAGAACTGAGGGGTATAATTGGTCAGTTAACCAACAATGAATTTTTGCCTTACGTTCATATAATAACAACGCCTAAGATATTGCCAACATATCAATCCACAAAAAACCCTCTACATTCTATAAGAACGGGTGTACATGAGGAAGAATTTAAGAAAGGGACAAGGCAACCTTGGTACATATAAGGGTCATCGAGGGTCATCGAGGGTCATCGAAGTACCATTTTCTTTTGATAGCATACAAAGGGACAACCAAGTCATAAACTACTTTCAAGAGTTACAAGGTAGAAACAAACAAAGAAAGCTATTAAAATCCAAGAGTGATCATCAAAGCTTAGTGAGAAGTATCCATATCATCTTGAGTCTTCTTCTTCTTCTTCAGCTTGACCTTTTCTAGCTTCTCAACAATACTCTTCTATGCAGCTTCTTTTGGAGAGAGATCTTCTTCCTTTTCTTTTCACTTTCATATTTGGAAATAGTAGCATCCTTAGCTATGAGCCAAGTGTCCTAAAGGAACAGTTGATCATTCTTCTCTTTCAACACTTCTTCATAGAATTCTTCCTACATTCCTATTTCAGCATCAGAATACTCAAACTTCTTCTTCCAATGGTCTCTTGATTTCTTCATTCTTCTTAGAGCTTCTTGGATACTTTCAATTGTTGAAGGAACTATAATGGGTGGAACATACTCTTCAATTGGGGGTGCAGATGTTCCAGGGAGAATAGGCATTCTCATTTCAGCAGCTCTGGTAGTGACCCAACTATCAAAGGGCTCAGGGGAGAGATCTCCTTTGGTCTTCCAATCTTTGATTTCTTTTCTATGGCTTGGATGCTAAGCATTAGCAATCCTTTCTCTAAACTCCTTGTTCTCAACTCTTTCTTCCAGAAAGAATCCCTCCAATAAATTGCTCCTTGGTCTTTTGTCCATGGGAAACCCAAATTGACGAAGAGCTAATACGGGGCTATAGTTGATTGCTCCTTTTGTACCAATGAGGGGAACATTAGGGAAATCACCACAACAGTCTAAGGTCTTCATTCTACAAAAGTGATTGTTTGTCCAAACAATCTCAGTGTTGGTAAGAGTCATGATCTTGTGTGACCATTTCAATCCTTCTTTCTGGCTCCAGAATTCAGAGGTGTCAGGCAGATGGATATGTACCACTTGTATAACAAAGGAGTACAACAGGTAACCATTCCCTTTCCATAGGAATTTCTGAGATGAATAGAATAGTAAGTGTCCCCAAGTAAGGTAGGAACAGGATTCTTCTTCATAAAGATCTTGATGGCATTCATATCAACAAAGTTGTTAATATTAGGGAACAAGAACAATCCATACACCAACAAGGCAAAAACAGCTTCAAAGTCTTCTTCCTTTCTTTCTTGTGACAAGGTGAGAGCTTTCTCAATTAAGAACTCAGCAGGTAATCCAGGTAATCTTGCTGTAGTCACCATGATCTTTTCAACTTCTTCCTTTCTCAAGTGAGTAGATTTTGCAATCTCACCAAGCTTGGGATCTTGTTCTAAACCAGTCAAAGGAACTCTTCTAGTGATAGGTAGCCCAATGATGCTTGAATACTCTTCCAAGGTAGGAAATAGTTGATAATCAGGGAAGGTGAAGCAATGATTCAATGAGTCATAGAAATGGAACAAAGTGGGGAGGATTCCTTCTTCCATCTTGGTTCTGAGGAGATACAACAATCTTTCATAATTGCTACAAAACTTGTCTTGATCAACAATCAAAGATCCTAGCTTTCTTAATTCTTCCACCTCTAAACTCTTGAAAGTATATTTCTTGGTTTTTCTTCTTTCAGGTTCCATCCCTATAATGTTTAAAAACAAAAGGTTTCTTTAAATTCCTTGAAAGATATAATGTTTTTAGATGCATGGATGAATGAATGCAAACATAGCAAAAACATGGGCTTGAGGGTTCAAAGTCACGAGCATGGAGCCAAAGGTCTACCCATCCCAAATGTGTGTACTATGGTTATTTTGTACCTGTAGATCAAGGTTCTATTGTTTCCCAGACTCAAGCAGCCCAACTTGGATATTGTAAACTTTGTATCAACATACTCATTTGAACAAAATCCAAGAGAACCTCATATGAGCGTAGCCTTGTGTAACAACTATTCTGAAAATGAATCAGACATAGTTTCCACACTACATCTTAATGGCCAAGATTGGTTAAGGGTTTCTAGGTCCCCAGCTTCTACAGCCTAGTTGAACGCAATGATGTATTCCCAACTACATGGTCAACAAAGTTACTTCCAAAGAGGCCTCCACTGAGCGATGGGTCTCAAATTAACTTCTTCGGGACTACTCCCTTGAGATTAAAATGACTATACCAGTCTCCTATAATAAGTGTACACTCTAAATCCGGGTTAGGATTTATCTCACCACAAGGGGCATGACTCCCTTTCCCAATACAACCCAATAAAATAACAAGTAAACACATATGAAAATAAAAGACACAAATAAAAGGTTAAGTATAAAACAAAGAAAATAACAAAAGGTAATAAAAAACAAAGATTGGGTCAACCCTTCCAAAGATGTACCAATAGTTTGATCAACATCCCCAACAGAGTCGCCACTTTTCTGTAGCGGTGAATTTGGTGAGACTAGAGTCATGGGAAGACTTAGCTCATTGAGTCGCCACCGCACTTTATTGTTTCCAAAATTGAATGGGTGAAAGAGCGAATAAAACCCACAGAAGTTTTTAAAATCAAAACTAATAAACTTATCAGAGTTCTGGCTACGGAGGGTTTGTTATACAAGAAGAAGGTTTTAAGCACCCCTCATATCCATGGTACTCCATGGGAACCTCTTTGTTTTTGTGTTACTATCTTTTGTTTATAAATAACCTTTTTTTGTGAAAAACCTATGTGAAAAACTTGTTTGAAATAGAGGATGGGGATGGGAAGAGAAGTTTTTGAAAGTGAGCTCGATAAGATATCGCATCTTAGGCCTACATACCCCTTAGGTGCAATAGGGAAGTCAGAGCTTCTGTAGTTCCTCTTTTTTTTAAAAAAAGGGAAAAAAGGGGCCAAAGTGGCCAAAATCTTTTTGGGTGTGAGCTTTAAAATACTCACAAGTTTTTAAAAGAGGGTTAAACTTTAAAATACTTACCAAGTTTAAAAGAAGATTAGGCTTTAAAATACCTAATTAGTTTAAAAGGTTAAGCTTTAAAAATACTTAACAAGTTAAAAGGGTATTAGGCTTTAAAATACCTAATAAGTTTTAAAAGGCTAAGCTTTAAAATACTTAACAAATTTTAAAACAAATCAACGGAGGACCAAGCTTTAAAATACAAGGTCAATGGGTTTAGAGAAGTTTCACCGGGAATAATTCATCTCTTAACACCAAGGTTTAAAAACAAGAGGGTTTTGGTTAAGCTTTAACAATACTAAACCATAAACAAGTGAAAAGCTTTAAAATACTCAACTTAAAAAGTAAAAGAATTTGGAAAAGAGTTTAAGTACCTTGACAATTTAGTCAATATCATTTCCATCCTTTAGATAAAACATCAAGCTTAAAATATTAACAACAAATACCTCATGTATGTACAAGAACAAACAAGTAAGTGTTAACAAGAAAGAGATGGATGTATCTAAATCCTTGGATTCAAATCATGTATGAATGATGAATGATTAATGTGATAATTAAATATTGGGTTAGATAAACAACAATAATAACAAGTACAAATCACATGGATATAAAATCAACAAGTATGTATAAGACAAAGATTAATAATTAAGCACAAGACATGGATTAAAATCAACAAGTATGTACAAAGATAAACATGGATAGACAAAGATCAACATGTTGCAAATTTTTTGTTAGGGTTTTAAACCTAAGGTTTTCAAATTAGGGTTTTAAATTAGGGTTTTTAAACACACCTAAACCTAATTAATTTTAATTGTTAAATACCAATTTCTTTAAGATAAATGGCCTAAGGGTACATAGATAAGTGAAAGACATTCTAACCTAACCCTAAACAAGTATTGACAAAAATATACTAAGTCACTTTAGAGAAATATTCAAAAAGAAACATATTTTTTGTTGATTTTTTCATATATTGAAAGATTCGTTTTTGATTAATTTTTTAAATGATGATAAAATAAATATTTTTTGGATTTTTAGTCATGGTATTAAAATACATTAATTAAAGAAAACACACAAAAAAGAAGGGATTAAAAAGATTAATTTTCCTATTTTTGGTGATTATTCAAAGTTATATAAAAACCTAAATGAACAAGTGATAAAAAGAATAAAACTTTTGTCTTCAACAAGGTTTGAACTCAAGACCTCAGGCTCACCACTCAAAACATACACCACTAGGCCAACGCGCGTGTGGTGACTAGAGAATGCACCCAGTTCATAAAATATGAAGTTTAGTTAACATGGTAAAAATGAGAAAATAAAACAAAAGTCTGGGGCGAGGGGGATTCGAACCCCGGAGTTTGAGGGAAAAACGACTAAGGGCGCATTGGTGACCAAGTGAGTTAACGATGTATTCAAACAATACGCCTTGCAATAAATATAAAATAAACTTGGTCATGAATGGAATTTTTCCAGACTTCATCTTCTTCCTTGAACTCACGAAGAACAACCATGGCGCCAAGTTAGGGCTTTTCTTCTCTACATAATTCTAAACAGAATAGGAACAAGTTTCAATCAAAATGATGCTTAAACAAGTATGCACGAATTCAAGGTTCTTACCTCTGAAAATGGCTTCGTGCAGAGCTATTCAAGGGACCTGGGAATGCCTCAATGATCCAAACAGCTTCTATTAACCTCAGGGAAGCTTCTAGGATGCTCAAAAAGTCTTGAAAGTACCTGCAACCCAATATTCGATTTCCACTTGAAAGAGAAAAAGTTATGGTTAGTGTGCTATGAAAATGGTGTTACAGATCCACAAAAGTTGTTTGGTTATCTTCTATATGATGTTTAGAAGCTAACAAACACAAAAGTCCTGAAAATGCACGAGTAGATTTTGTTTTGGCAAGTTTGAGTTCAAAGGTCCTTTAATGGAGTTTTGAAATGGTGATTTCTGGTTCAAGGCCTTTGGTAGGTGTTTGAGTGTTATGGATAGTTTCTATATGTGATATAGAAGCTATTTGGAAGGTTATTTGAGTGGCTGAGTGTTTGGTTTGAGTTTGGACAAGTTATGTGCTTAAAAGCTTTGAAAATGGACCAAAAATGGTGATTTTTGGTTATGGACCCTTAGAGAGATTAAGGAAGGTATGGACAGCTTCTAAATGGTATTTAGAAGTTGTTCAAACTCTTGTTTGACACCCAGAACTGGTGGAACTCAAAATCACTTTGAAAATGCAAGCGGTAAAAAAGAGAATCTCAAGTGAGGTAGTGACTTGGAGAATTCTGGTGTAAGTGATCAAGGGAGTGATGCCCCCTATTTATAGGCAATATTTAGGGTTTGTGGGAGGGAAAAACTCATAATTTTGAAGCTCACATGTGATCTTGTACCATGTTGCTTCTTTGTGAAGAAAATGATAAAGTTATGGTTCCCATGGTGAGTACAAACTTTAAGCATGATTGATATGATCTTAGAGGCTTGCTTGTTGGATTTGTATTGCTTTTTCTGCAGAGGAGACAAGTTAGAGGCTCAAGGAGAATTGACTTTGTGCATAAAGCCTCTTTACAAGAATGGAAGTGTGAACTTTAGTTCCAAAAATGGCATGAAACTTGGACAATGTTTAGAACACTTGGTCCATAGCTCAAAAGCAAGTCAAATCATCTGAGTTTGGCCATTTGAACAAGTTAAAATGGTTGTACTTGAGAGATTCTTTCAGATTTGTAAGGGTTTTGGTCTTTGTTCTTCACTTTCTTCATAAAACTTCTTCATTTCAAGTGTTCATGGTGCCATATTGACAAAATCATATCTCATGAATGGAGCCATGGATTTTCATGCTACTTAGCTCTTTGGAAAGCCCTTGCTACATACTTCAAATGAGTAGTTGGAAGTTTCCTCAAACTCCTTTTGGATCATTAAGAAAAATGGCCATAAAGTGGAGGAAAAACTAGGTAAAACACTTAGAAAATTTTCCAAGTTTTTTGAACATAAACTTTGTTTGCTCAAAATCACTTATAAATAATCACTTTTTGCCAAAAGGTGATTCTGACAAAATGATTTTTATTTGAGGAGATCTAAAACTTTGATGTTGGAAATTTTTTGAGTTGTGTAGGTGAAATTTTGAGATCCATGAACTAGGTCAAAATGCACTTAAAAAACCCTAGTTTGACTTTTGTTGACTTTTTGATTCTTGATGAATTCTTTAAATTTCCTTTGATAAAATGTCTTCAATATCCATATGATGATGATTTGGGCCCTTAAAGGTTCATGGTTGACTATTTTCTTCAAAAGTCAAAGGTTGACTTGCACAGTTGACTTTTTCCAAATGAATGACTGTCTTGTGATTTTCAAATGAATCAAGTCATTCTCTTCAAATTAATGATGTGGATGGATTATAATGTTGATTTGGATGCCATTGAATCATATTTTGAGTCTTGGAACCATCTCTTGATTAAAAGTCAACCTTCCATAGAAATTAGGTCAAAACCCCTAATTGGAGCTTCTGATGTACTTGAAGGTGATTGATCTTGATTGAACCATCTTTGGGCCTTGATATTGATTGTAGAACCCTTTGAATCATGGAAGAATGATGAATTTCTTTGTGGACCTCAAAACCCTAATTTTCTCAACTTCTCCTTAATCAGTCTCCTGTCTTAGGACACAAGCAACAAACAACAGTTTTTTGTATTTTTGGTTAGCAAATGATAAATGCATGATAACAATGATGACAATGATGATCCTAATATTTTAAGCTATGGTGGGATCTCAGTGGTCAAAAATTGGGGTGCAACAATTAACAATAAAAGAAATTAATAGACGAATAGATTCTAACTTTGCAACTGGTGCAAAGGTTTATGTATAGTCAATTCCTTCTTGTTGATTATATCCTTGAGCAACTAGTCGAGCCTTGTTCATTACCACATCACTTTTCTCATTGAGATTGTTTCTGAAGACCCACTCAGTTCTAATTATGTTGGTTCCTTTAGGTCTAGATACAAGATCCCAAACATCATTTATCGAGAATCAACTGGGTTCTTCCTTCATGGTTTTAATCCAATCTTTATCCATCAGTGCTCATTAATAGACTTATGCTCTATCAAGGACACCAGGCCTAGAAGCATCTCTTTAGATGGCTTAAAAGATGATCTAGTTCTGACATGTTGAGTCTTGTCGCCTAGAATTAATTTCTCAGAATGTGATAATCATTGATGGTGCTTTCTAGAGGGTGTTGGTACTTCAGCTACTTATGATTGATCCTCTTATAAGTCGCTGATATCTTGTCCTCCTGCAGTAGCTTCGTTACCTTCATTGCCTTAATAGGTGATAACGCGAAAACATATAGCATTTTAGGCTTAATTTACATGGATTATTTCCCTGTTTTATCGATCATATTACTTCACATTGGTATTTTGCTGTGTTTTCAGGTACTTATGATTAATCAAGCCAAAATGAAGTTGAACAATGAAATGGAGAGAAAATGTGCAAAAAGAACACACTTCTGCTGTCTAGCAGAACTGTCTGTCAAAACTTGTAGGTAAAAGACCTGTTACGACCGCAACAGGGTGTGTTGCATCTGGAACACATGGATAAGTTATGCCCCTCAGCACAACCTTGTAACGACCGGCACAGGTAGCCTTATATCAGATATTGAAGCCCACGAACAAAAAGGAGAGCGAGTTTGTTTTGAAGAAGTCAGCACACGACTTCTAGTGCTTCCTACATTTTAGGAAGACCTAGCTCACTATCAGATTATTATAAAAGGATTGGCAATTGCAATCTGTCTCTCTCTCTCTAATCACCTTTTTTCCCAGCTTTTTAACACTTTTCAGCATTCCTTTTGGTTCACTACTGCTATTTCCGTTCCAACATTTTATTTTCATAGACCTTTTTATTCACTACCCAAAGTAATAGTTTCTCACATTGAGGAGCTATTACACTATAGAATTAGGAATTGTTATTTAAGATTCAAGTTGTAATTGAAGAATATCTTGTACTTGCATTGAAGAATTATCTGTTGAAGTATTCAGATTATTTAATTCAATTCTAGGTTCCCATTTATATGCTTTTGATATTATTTGTTAATGCCTTGACTAATGTGATAGGCATTTATGTTTGGCTAAAATATAGTAGCAGAAATATGTAATAGGATGTTTAGAACTTGCAAATATAAATATGAACAAAACCGGTACAACATCAAGATGTTCTATGGAATGTCACGACATGTTCTATGACATCATGTCTTATGTGACATTGCGCTTGCTAAGCTGATATATAAAGATTCTATATGTAATCAAACAAATGCAGAATATTCTAATGGAATATTATGCAATCCTATGTGGTGCAGATTTAAAGGTCAAGAGAATCAAGTCAGAATCAAGTCAGAATATTGAAGAATAGATTGTTTCTAATTATGGAGATAATTTAGGAAACTTATGATTGAAGACCTTTTTTTAGCAGAAGTTTTCTGCTGATTTGTAACAGCAAATATAGATGTGATTGAAGGCCCAAGTCCAGTTGGGAATAGGTTATAAATAGGAAGCTTTGTAACCTAGTTGAGCGGGCAAGCCAGTTTTAGAAAGATGTAGTCTTTAGGGTTAGCCTTGTAAGTGAACCACCCGGATTGTGGGATGGTCACAGATTTGTGCCTCGAAGCCTGTAGGCAAGAGGTTTATCTTACTCACTCAGAAGCTGTGAAGCAATGAGGGCAGTTTTGTTCTTAGAGAAAGCGTGTAAGTAACTCCAAGTTGTGCTTGTTTGTGTGCTGAGAATGTTGGTGAAGAGCTGTTGATGCAGTGGCTGAGGTGTTGACTGCTAGACATCATTGCGATGATTGGGAGTGAGAGAAGTTTCTCATATCTAGGGAGGCACTAGGTAGAAGGGTCACTGGGTAGTGATTAAGTGCATAGATCGTCAACGGGTGTGTTGGTTGTAGGGTCTACAAATTGATACTCCTAATAGTGGACTTCATCCCTGGCTTGGTAGCCCCCAGAGTAGGGGTAAACAATTATATTGTGCTTTTATTGCTTTCCTGCACTGTTATTTGTATTCCTACCTTGTTTGTTTCAGAATGTCAGATCAGATGTCAAGACATTCTTATATGACATATGAGTCTGCTGTAACCAGAATTTCATTATTGTATACCATGCTAATACTGTCATCTCCATATCATTTATTTTGTATGAGTGAAACTAATAATATGTGTGGTTAAATAAATTAATACTAGTATGTAAGTCATAATACTTATGGAATTCGGTAATAAATCGACATAAAACTTTTAATAAAAATACCCTTCCGGTCTCCGATTTCTAAACTTCATTTAACTACCCTTGTCACGAGAGTGAAAGGATTTTTAATACGATTTTACCACGAGAGTGGGAAATTAACTAAGGCTAGATCCCGCATGCAAAAGTGTGGAGATCGATTCGGATAGTAGTAATCGAACATTAGTTTTTAAATACACGAAAGTGCTTTAACAATCTAATTAGTCTCTATTTGCTTTCAAAAAAATATTATTGGATTTTAAGTGCATTCACTAGGTCAAGTAATATAACTCGTTCTTTGAACATGAGAATGAGAGATAAAGGTTTTTAAATAAATGGTTTCTACTGAAAGATATTTTTATAATTACAAACTCTGCCAAATGATTTATTCAATCCAAACTTTATTTAATTTCCGTTTTCCCCTTAATCCAAACAAACATCGTTGTAGCTAAACATAGTAATAAGATCGTTCTATATTGACCCTCAGTCTCTGTGGGTTCAATATCTTTTAAGACTAGACGACTAGACTGTATACTTGCAGTCGTATCCCGATAGACCTATAAAGTCACGATCAAGTTTTTGGCGCCGCTGCCGAGGACTGATTAGTCATTTAGAGCAATTTTTCTGTTGCATGTTTAGACTAGAGCAACGAATTTTCCTTTTTCGTCAGTTGCATGCCAAACACTCTCTCATAAGGCGAAGCTTTAGAGCAACCGACAAGCGAACCAGAACGCCTTCTTAGCGTAAGATGAGTAGTCAGGGATTACTGTCTCAATCACGCAATTCCTCTTCCTAAACCAAAATTCAAGACTGATTGTGAATCTGATTCTTAATCTATCTCTGAATCAG
The DNA here is from genome assembly GCF_029867415.1 of Vicia villosa. Lineage (NCBI taxonomy): Eukaryota > Viridiplantae > Streptophyta > Magnoliopsida > Fabales > Fabaceae > Vicia > Vicia villosa. Next base: position 2,745,334 of record NW_026706810.1, on the reverse strand, counting down.
AATCCGAACCTACATCCAAACCAGATATCAAACCTGACATAAACATGGCCGAAGGACCACGAAATCGTCCACTCAGAGATTACGCTGCTCCATCACAACAAGAGCCTCACAATAGTATTGCTGCCCCTACATTCAACCAAAAAGATTTCAAGTTGAAACCATCATTGATATCAACCATTCAACAACACCAATTTTCAGGAAATCCTACCGAGGATCTCAACGAACACCTGACGAAATTCGTTTAGTTTGCTGATACAGTGATAGCACATGCGTTTAGTTTGTAATCCGTGCCATAAAACTCTATCACAATGTGGGAAGAGTTGAATATTGTGTTTTTAGCATGATATTTCCTCGAAGCAAAAATGTCACGTTACGAGCCCAAATCAACAGATTCAGACAAAAAGACACTGAATCACTCTTTGACGCATGGGAGCGATACAAAGACATGATGCGGATGTGTCCACATCATGGATTAGAAGACTGGCTCATCATCCACGCATTTTACAATGGACTCTTGCACAACATAAGATTGTCAATAGATGCCACTGCTGGTGGCACTCTTATGGATAAGCCATACGACAAAGACTATCAACTTATCGAAAACATGGCTCTAAACCATTATCAATGGGGAAGTGAAAGAACACTTGTGGAGAAGTCTCAAACCAAAGGCGGAATGTACGAAATTAGTAGCCTAGATAAATTTAATGCTAAGCTAAATGCTCTTACCCAAAAGATAGATAACTTGACTCTACCTCCCGCAGCCACCGTGGCTGTTGTAACTCCTAACTGCGAATTATGCAGAGTTCCTGGACAAGCTGCCTCTGAATGTCAAATCTTGGCAAGAGTCTTAGTTGATCAAGTTAACTAAGCTCAATAACAAGAGCGAAACCGAAAATGAGTGTGGAGAAGCATTAGACAAAGAGAAACCTTACGTGCCTCCACCACCATACAAACCACCAATTCCATATCCTCAAAGACTCGTTAAGACAAAAAATGAAGTACAATTAAAAAAATTTGTAGAACTTCTAAATTAACTAAACATTACTGATCAGAAAAATAGCAAGTGTACTATTTTTGCCTCTGTAGTAATAATAGGGAAAATTCCCCGAATGTCGATCTCAAGGACTGCGTAGGAAATACAGATTCGTAAAATATGATTCAATTGAACAAAAACTAATGTTTTGGTTTTGGGGGATTTAATCCTTGCAAAGAAAAATAATGAGAAAAATAAATTGATTTTTGTTATCAAATATATGAGATGCTAGGGTGAGTGGTTGATTTGGCATGTAACACTTCAGAATTAAGATCTCTTCAACAAGTTCATAACATTCAGTTACCACATCCTTAGGGTGTTTCCTCCTAAGTCCTTAGTGAGAAAACCTTTGGTCTTCCAACCTAAATCCTAAGTCCTTAGGAACCTAAATTGAAACCAAGCTTTTATATAATCAGGATTATGTGGTAATTATAGGTTATCCCTAGTCCTAGGTGATATCTACTATAGTCAAATTATGCACAAACCCTAACAACTACAGTCCTGTCTTTGTTAGCCATAGATTAATCCTTATTTGACCGATAAAGAAAACAAGAAGAACATTGCATAATTTAACTGAATAATATAAACCAATGTATTGACGAAATCACAAATTCATCGTTATTACAAAACCAAATCAGGACCACCCCCTAGCATTGGGGGGTTTAGCCTCTCATAATATTCAAGAAAGACATAGTAAAGAATTTAGACATTACAAAGATAATTGGGAACTTTGATCTTCAATGGTGTCCACCGTTGAATCTCTCCGTCTCCGAAACCCTTGATGAAGCTATCTTCTCTCTTCTGTGATTTTCTATCGTATGATTCAAAAGTCCCTAAATAATTTTCTCAAACTCAACTAAATAGTCTAGGTACAAATCTCAGCCAAAAGAAATGTCTAAAGTGCCCTCAAGGTGGAGATTTAATGAAAAATCCCTAAAATTGGAAGTTTTCACGCTCTCAGCAGCATTGGCCATGCTTGGACGCACGGGTGGCCGTGCTGCTTTTTATTTTTATTTTTGCTCCCAGCCATCCTGACACGGGCCGTGCGTGGAAGCACGGGCGGCCGTGCGTGGTCCCTGGATTTTGTATGGGGGAGGGTTGATCATCTGACACGGGTCGTGCGTGGAAGCACGGGCGGCCGTGTTTGCTCCCAGTATTTGTATTTTTTCTCTTTCTCTTGCTCCTCTTTCTTTCATGGTTGCTTGGACATTTAAGACGACTCGTTCTGACCTGAAACTTGCACACAACTAACCAAACGGCATAAAAAGCATCTAAATAACTTAAATTAAACAAAATGCAAATAAAACATAAAAATAATCAAACATGAAATACTTAAACAAAAGCAATAAAACATTTATCAAAGTGTTACCGAATCAACAAATTTAGACCGAATCCATGATAGAAATTAGGTAGAAATGGTGACCGATCACAACCCCAAACTTATCTCATTGCTTGTCCTCAAGCGATGCAAGAGACCAAACAGAGGTCACCCTGGATTTTTCTTTCCACAACACTGCCGATGTTATTCACAACTTGCGTCTACCTTTCTATTAGAATCTCTGGCTTGCCGAACCAAATCAGAGTACCTTTTTAGCCTGCAAGCTTTTTCACACTTCTCACCAAATCTCTCAGGGTTAAAGTGTTTTGCACTCACAAAATAAAGATATGCAATATCAACTCTTAATTTTGAATAAATTCTACCTTCACTACACTAACAAAGTTCACACACTTTTTGAGGTCTTCTGGGTTGTAATGGGGTTTAGGTACGGTGGGATACACAAGGAAATGGATAAACAAATGGTTTTGGGTTCGACATTCATGTTGTGTTTTTCGTAATTGTGCTCAACTTGTTACATTGGGAATTTATTCGACTCAGACTCTTTTGCTTCACTCATTCTTCCGTGAGTGCTTAATGTAACTGAGTCTTTCATTCGGGCAAGTTTTTCTCTTTCTTTCTCTTTTTTTTATGGGACATACATTCATATGTCTCAAAAATTTTATTTTCCTTTTTTTTTTACTTGCCCTCTTCTTTGATGATTACTACCCCAAACTTAGATTTTAGCACAACTCTGAAAACCACAACATTTATGCCGAGTAAAGGTTGGAAGTGTTTGGCTGCGGGTTACAGATATGGTTATAACAAACAAAAGGATATGGCTCAACTGGGGTGACAACGGATAAACATATAATTTAGGATGGCTAGAAAGGCTCAGGTGGTAAAGCAAACAAATGCCTCAGTGTGTGTCCTCATATTATGTTGTGTCAGTAGAACATACGCAAAATCAGAATGATAAAGTCATACCTGAATCAACTCTCATGATGATTATTTGTTGTGTTTGGCTTTTTGTAACCTCACCATGTTGGATAAGCTTACAGGTTCCAAAGCACTCCTCGTGTCATATGGCTTTTTTTCGGTGCAGGTATACCATACAATCCTCTTGGTCCAGTATCAGCAAGTTGCGTCCAACAATTACTTTTCTTTCGGCTGCATCAACTTCCAGGGTGCCTCGGGGGAATAGGTTCAGGTTGCACCTTTCATCCACTAAATACCATTCATCATTCATTCGGCATCCATAAGTCAATCTATAACACAATGTCAACATAACACGCAAACAAAAACAAAAATGGAAAACAACTAAAAGCAAATGAAAAGAACCCCTCCCACACTTGAACTAAACATTGTCCACAATGTTTTAGAACCAGCCTTGGAGGGGTTACTTACAGAGGGTATTGCACTCCAATGATCACTTCCGAGCTTTCACTAGAGATGCCCTCTTTTAGTTCCTGAAAATAAAATAAACAAACAGAGAAATAAATTATTAAAATTGTGGGTTGCCTCCCACGAAGCGCTTCGTTTAACGTCGCATGGCTCGACGGTCCATTACCCTTTATTATGGAGGGTATTTCCTTTTCCAAACTTTGTTGCTTGTTACTTTCTCACCCAAGAACTCGTGAAGATAATAAGCATGGACCACTTTTCTCTTCAACTCACTTCCCGCATTCTTCTTGACTTCCTTAGCCTTCTTCGGATTTTTGATAGCTCCCTGAGTTGTTTCCACCCGAGAGGCTATGCTTGAGACTTTTTCTTGGAGTTGTTCAGGCCTTTTGTCTTTTTTTCACTTTCCGCCATATCCACAGAAGTTTGATCATTTACACCTGTCCTATGTTTCTTAACTCCCAACATCTTCAAGGTTACTTCTTCATCAAATGATTTTAGCGTTAGTGTCCCTTTTTCAATGTCAAAGTTGCAGCGGCCTGTCAACAAAAAGGGTCTCCCAAGAAGGATAGGTGTTTCTTCGTCTTCCGGAATGTCCATGATGTGGAAGTCAACAGGGAATACAAATTTGTCAACCTCCACTAGTACATCTTCCGCTACCCCATAAGATTTCTTGGTGGTGTGATCAGCGAACCTTAACTTTTTCTTACTTTCCTTAACCTCTCCCAATTCAAGCTTTTTGAAAATAGATAGTGGCATTAAACTTACACTGGAACCAGAATCAATGAGTGCCTTTTTGAACATTCGATTCTTGATAGTGCATGGTATTGCCACAGCTCCAGGGTCTTTCCTCTTGGTTGGGATCTTCCTTACTGACGAGACTAAACCGCACTTCTCAGTTGCAATCTTTTGTTCTCCTTCCACTGATCTCTTCTTTGTCATTACCTCCTTCAGAAATTTCTTATACAATGGCATGTGCTCAAGTGCTTCGAAGAAGGGTAAATTCACCTCTAGCTTTTTGAACAATTCAGTAAATTTCTCAAAGTCTTTTTCTTTTGAATCCTTCTTTGTCACTCTGGAAGGGAAAGGTAGTTTGAGCGCCGGTTCAGCCTTTTTCTTATTTTTTTCTTCAACTGGTTTAACCTGTGGTATCACCACTTCTGGCTCTTTTGGATTTTCTCTTATTTCCAAATCCACCTCTATTACCATGGGGTCATCTATTTCCTCTTTTTCATTTCCCGATGCTGCCACTTTCTTACTTCTTGTAGTAACAGCATTAATATTCTCTTGATCTTTCGGATTTTTCACAGTTGCGCTCGGAAAGTTACCTTGTGCCTGTAGAGTGAGATGTTGTGCTATTTGACCCACCTGAACTTCCAGATTTTTTATTGAAGCTGTGGTGTTCCTGTGGTTATTTCTCGTCTCTTCTTGAAACTGAGAGCATTGTCCAATCAATCTCTCAATAGCTACTTCCCACTCTGCCTTCTGAGGATTTTGTTGTTGATCTTTCCAAGCGAAGTTGGGATGATTCTTCCACCCTGGATTATAGGTGTTAGAATACGGGTTGTTTTGCCTCAAGAATTTGATTTCTTCAATTTGCTTGGGGGTAGCAACACAATATACAGTTTGGTGAGGACCTTGGCAAATTTCACAAATTACAGGTTGAGCTTGTTGGACTTGAGCAACCTGTTGAGTACCTATATTCATAGCCTTTAATCTCTTTTCTACCTCTGCAGCTATAGCATCTTCAACCCGAATTTTTGAAGTTTCCAGCTTAAGATCAATGATTCCTTCTGGTTTGTTAGCACACCTGTCATGCAACTCCAAATGCTCATTTGCAGCTATTGCTTCAATGATATTGATGATCCCAGAGGCTGTTGTGAAATTTGTTGAGCCTCTAGCTGTTGTATCTATTAACTGCTTTGTTTTCATTCTGAGCCCATTGACAAATACTTGCATTTGTTCAGTCTTGTCCATATTATGAGTGGGACATGCTACTAGAATTCTTTTGAATCTCTTGTAGGCATCTCCTAAAAGCTCACCCTCCTTCTGCTTGAAATTCAAGATGTCATACCTCTTCCTTATAAATACAGATGCGGGAAAATACTCATTCAAGAAAGCTTTCTCCATCTCTTCCCACGACGTGATACTTCCTGCTGGAAGAGAATAGAACCACTCTTCTGCTTCTTCGGCCAAGGTGAACGGGAACATTCTCAGCTTCTTTGCCTCTTCTGTATGCCCTTCAATTTTTAACGTTGTACTCATGGTAAGAAATCTTTGTAGGTGCTTGTTTGCATCTTCATTAACCTTTCCGGTGAATGGTTTTCTTTCCAGCTGATTTATTGTGCTCGGATGCAATTGAAAATTTGCCATATTTACCGGTTGGTTAACAATTGTTAGTCTACCACCCGGTGTGTTCGTAGCACCATAGTCTCCGAGAAGTCTCTCTGGTGGAGGTGGATTCTTGCCCATAACTTCCTCTTCACTTTTAGAATCTGAATGAACTGTCACAACTTCTTCAGATTCAAGTTTCTCTTGACGAGCTTGTCTACGCCTTGCGTGCAAGGTTCTTTCAATTTCTGCGTCAAAAGGTAAATCAGCTGAGGACTTTCCTCGCATACAAAGATTAGCACAGTTATTAGAATAAGAAAAAAAATTAAAAGTGCAGAAAATAAAATTTTAGTCGCAGAGCAACAAAATTTCAATTGAACTTAAGTTAAAAATCTGTATTTTGGCAGTCCCCGGCAACGGCGCCAAAAACTTGATCGGAAAAATAGCAAGTGTACTATTTTTGCCTCTGTAGTAATAATAGGGAAAATTCCCCGAATGTCGATCTCAAGGACTGCGTAGGAAATACAGATTCGTAAAATATGATTCAATTGAACAAAAACTAATGTTTTGGTTTTGGGCGATTTAATCCTTGCAAAGAAAAATAATGACAAAAATAAATTGATTTTTGTTATCAAATATATGAGATGCCAGGGTGAGTGGTTGATTTGGCATGTAACACTTCAGAATTAAGATCTCTTCAACAAGTTCATAACATTCAGTTACCACATCCTTAGGGTGTTTCCTCCTAAGTCCTTAGTGAGAAAACCTTTGGTCTTCCAACCTAAATCCTAAGTCCTTAGGAACCTAAATTGAAACCAAGCTTTTATATAATCAGGATTATGTGGTAATTATAGGGTATCCCTAGTCCTAGGTGATATCTACTATAATCAAATTATGCACAAACCCTAACAACTACAGTCCTGTCTTTGTTAGCCATAGATTAATCCTTATTTGACCGATAAAGAAAACAAGAAGAACATTGCATAATTTAACTGAATAATATAAACCAATGTATTGACGAAATCACAAATTCATCGTTATTACAAAACCAAATCAGGACCACCCCCCTAGCATTGGGGGGTTTAGCCTCTCATAATATTCAAGAAAGACATAGTAAAGAATTTAGACATAGATAAATTTAGACCGAATCCATGATAGAAATTAGGTAGAAATGGTGACCGATCAATTACCATACCTTTCACAGAAGCTAATACTCAAATGCCCTCATATGCCAAATTCCTTAAAGAATTCCTATCCAATAAGAAAAAGATTGTGGAAAACGAAACTGTTACATTAACTCCTGAGTGTAGTGCTATAATTAAAAAAAAACATGCCTCCTAAACTGAAAGACCCTGGTAGTTTCTAAATACCTTGTGTAATTGGAAAAAATTTCATAGACAACGCACTGTGTGATCTAGGAGCAAGTGTTAGTTTAATGCCCTTATCCATTTGCGAAAAACTCAAAGTAGGTGAATTAAGACAAACGAAGATGTCTTTGCAATTACCTGACCGATCAGTAAAATTTCCTGTAGGTATGCTTGAAAATGTTCCCGTCTGTATAGCACAATTTTATAGTCCTACCAACTTTATAATAATGGACATAAAGAAAGATTCCAATATAAGTGAATAATGTAACATCTTATTTTTAATAGATGTTTATTTAATTAGGATTATTTGATGTCTTGAAAATTGTGTGTTTTATTTAATTATAGTTTGGTGTGATAATTATTTAATTATGTGCTAATGTGTTAATTTAGCTAATTAGTAATTGGTAGAAATATAGTAAATTAAATGATAGTTGGATAGGTTAAGCCCAATAACAATTAAGAGCTAGTAGAGAGATTTGTGAGATAACCTAGACTTAGAAAAAAGAAAAGATAGAAAGAAGAGAAAGAGGCAAGTGAAGAACAAAGAGGGGGATTTGTAGATTTTCATCAAGAGGGTGAATTTGAACTAGAGGTAAGAGTTAGAATCCAAGTTCTTATAGATTATATGATTGGGTAATGTGTTTGTTGTGATTATCTCTTCATCTTTGCACTTTCATGAAAACATAGAAAAGTTAGGGTTTATGCTAATTTTTATGGATTTGTATGATTAAACATGATTTTAATGATGAATGTTGTTAAATAATGATGAATATTAGTTGTATTTGCTGTTTATTTGTTACTGGAAGTGATTTTGAGTAGTGGGATATGATTTTCAAAGTTCTGAGTTTTCTGATTTTTTCTGCAAAATCACATGTCCGCTAAGCAGCCCCTGGCTCGCTAAGCGGATGCTGAGTGGAAATTCAAAAATGCTCAAGCTCGCTAAGCGGACCTAGCTCGCTAAGAGGACACGCGAAAATTGAAAGTTATTGTTTTTAGTTCTAGTTAGCGCGCTTCAAGCTGGGTTGTTGAAAATTGAACTTCATTAAGCACGCTGGAAGGTCGCTAAGTGGACCCTGCATTATGGAACTTTTCCTAACTTTGAAATATTGTGATATTCTATATGATAGGATAGGATTTATTAGCACTTGATTCATTAATTATGATGTTATTATGTGAAATAATAATTGTGAGTGTGATGTGTGGTAATATATTCATGATGATTGTGATTGGATATATGATGGTGGTAGTACTTTGTCATAATTGTTAAATGTGTTGTGAATGTTGTGTATAATTGGCGGATAATTCAAAGAGTTGGATTATTGTGGTATGCGGTAAGTTAAGGTTGATGAGCTAATCTTAAATGCATATATTCATAGCATGGTCGACTTTATGGTGGAAGTGGTGAAACTGTGGGTTCACATGGTAAGAGACGTTGATCCTTGAATGGAAATAGGCGTAGAAGACGCGATCCTTAATTGGAGATAGGCATATTGGCTTTGATCTTTTCCAAATAGGAAGCGTGACTTGGATTCTAGATATTGAATTTGAAAGCGGTGAAACTTTGGGTTCACACGGTACCACATACATAGATTCACATTTATACATTTGGGTCACATTGTGTGCTTTGTGATTGTTTTTGTATCTATGATATTGCTTTGCATGATGATCGATATATGGTATATGAATTGTCTATTTTGAGAAGAGTGATGAATTGTGAAATGTATGCTTGTTTATGTTTTTCATTTCCCATTATTATGTTTTCTTTAATAATTTGAATTCTCACCGTTTTGTTTGAATTTTGCCTTTTGTTGGTAACGTGCGGGTTCAGATGCTTAGTAGCTTGTTCGTGGTAGCCGGAAAGCTTCTGAGTTTGTTGTTTGATTAGGTAGCGAGTCATATGCTCTGGTCATGTAACACTTATGGGGGTTTTGTATTGACTTATGCTTATGTTTTAAACCTTGCTATCTTCATGATTGTTGAATATTCTTGATGTATGTGTTAACATTTGGATATGTTGTTTAAAGGCCTTGTAGCCTAGATTTGTAAATTCAAGTAGCATGGATATTAATGTTATTTTGAATTGGTAGATGAATATGGTATGGGACATATTCATTGAAATTATGTGATAGCAATTCTTTGGTTTTCTACAAGCGTTTATGCATAATGTATGGAAGCAAGAGATTTACATCATTGTGTTACAATATGATCTTTGCATATTATGATTTTTTATATGATGTTTGGGATTTCCATTTTATGGAAATCAACATGTAGAGCCCTTTTTCCTATATGCAGGCTTACTCTGTGAATTATATGTTATAATTTGGTGTTAGAAAATGGGTGTTACATTAGTGGTTTCAGAGCATCGTCGACCAGTTGGTCAGAGTTGTTAATGTCTTTATTTCCATTGTATTAGATTTGTGTATCTGACACGATCGATACTGTTTTGTCTATTTTGGTTGTTGATTGTCGTAGAGGACGATGGTTGCTGGAAGGAACGATGATGCCATTGCTGATGCATTGAGGATGTTGGTTGGATCCCTTGGTCAGATTCCTCAAGCCAATGTTGGAAATCAGAATTGTGATGATGATGAGTATCGTGCTTTGGGGAAGTTCCAGAGGAACAATCCTTCCACCTTTGAGGGAGAGCATGAACCGGATAAAGCTCAAGCTTGGTTGAAGGCGATTAAGAAGATATTTCAGGTTATGAATTGTACGGATGCTCAGAGAGTGCAGTTTGATACTCACATGCCCGAGAAGGAAGCGGAGGATTAGTGGGGCAATATGGCTCTAAGGTTTGACGAGGAAGGTATTCAGATTACTTGGGATCTTTTCCGTAATGCATTTCTGGAAAACTATTTTCCAGAAGATTGCCGTGGAAAGAAAGAGGTGGAGTTCATTGAATTGAATCAAGGGAATAGTTTCGTGGCGGAGTATGCTGCTAGATTTCAAGAGCTTGTCAAGGATTGTCCTCACTACAATACTATGAATGCGGAGAGGTCTAAGTGTTTGAAGATTGTGAATGGTTTGAGGCATGATATCAAGAAGGCGATTGGTTACAAACAGATTACTCGTTTTACGAAGTTGGTTAACAAGAGTCGGATTTATGATGAGGATAGTAGGGAGAGTGCTTGTCACTACAAGGCTATGAATGAGAAGAAGGTTCAATTTCATGCGAAACCGTATGATGACAAGAGGAAACAATCTGGTTTTGGCAAGAAGCCAAGTGGGGGAGGAACTTCTACTCCACTTAAGTGCTTCAAATGTGGTGTTGAAGGTCATCATGCTATTGATTGTGGTAAGGAATATGTGACATGTTTCAAGTGTGGAATGATTGGTCATAAGGCAAACAAGTGTGGAGTTGGTTCTAGTGTGACTTGTAACAACTCTGGGGAGCAAGGTCATATTAGTACCCAATGTGACAAACTGTAGAAGGAACAAGCGAAGGGAAAAGTGTTTGCACTGTCTGGTGCTGAGGCCCCTACCGATGATAGGATAATCCAAGGTACGTGCTTTATTAATGGTACACCTTTGATTGCTATTATTGATACTGGTGCAACGCATTCTTTCATTTCTTTGGATTGTGCTAGGAGATTGAGTCTCGTGTTATCTGATATGCGTAGAAGTATGGTTATTGATACACTTGCTATGGGTTCTGTTTCTACTTCTTTTGTGTGTTTGAATTGTCCATTGAGTATCTTTGGTAGAGATTTCAGAATAGATTTAGTTTGTCTTCCGTTAGAGCAGCTTGATGTGATTTTGAGTATCAATTGGTTGGAACTTAATTGTGTGTATATCAAGTGTTTTGATAAGACGGTTATTTTTCCTGAGATTGTTGTTAAGGAAGATTTACTTTTATCTGCTAAGCAAGTTGATGAATCTGTTTAAGATGGGGCTAAGTTGTTTATGTTGTTGGCAACCTTAGATGTTCATGAGAAAAGAACAATTGGGGATTTGCCGATAGTGTGTGCTTTTGCGTAGGTATTGCTTGGAGATGTAAGTGATTTACCGCCGGAACATGAAGTTGAGTTTTCGATTGATTTAGTTCCTGAAACTAGTCCTGTATCGATGTCTCCATATAGGATGTTGATCGGAAAAATAGCAAGTGTACTATTCTTACGAAGTAGTAATAAAAGGTTGAAAACCAAGTATCGATCACGAGGACTGCGTTGGAATATGAGTTATATAATTATTCAATTAAACAAAAAGGCAACTGGTGTTTTTGATTGATTTATAAGTTCTAAATTTAAAATAAAAATAGCGGAAAATAAATAAGAGCTTTTTCACTAATATGAGTAAATGCCAAGGCAAGGTGTGTAATTTGCTCTGTAATAACTCTGAATCCTTATTTGAGATCTTTTCAACAAGTTCATGGTATTCAATTACTACATCTTTAGAGTGTTTGCCCCTAAATCCTTATTGGGCAAACCTTTGGTTTTTCATCTACAACCCTAAGTCCTTAGAGAGAACAGATAAAACCAAGCTTGTTTTCTATCAAGAATTCGTAGTGACCATAGGGTATCCCTAGTCCTAGGTGATATCTACTATGGTTCAATTTAATACAAACCTTAACAATCGCGAGCCAGCAATTTGTTAATCACAGAACAATCTTTATTGGTCCGATAAAGAAGGCATTAAGAACAGTATAAAATTGAACTGAATAACATAAACATGAAGTTGATCAAATCAGAATATCAAAAGTCATTACAAACCAAATCAGGGACACCCCCCTAGCATTGGGGGGTTTAGCTACTCATATTGTTCAAAAGAAATTCAAAAATATCAAAGTGAAACATTACAGATAATTGGGGAATTTGTGATCTTCAATTGCTCTTGCTCATGAATGATCTCTCTTCTCCAATAATCTCATACGTTGCTCTGCTTCAGATTCAATTTCTTTGGTTGTGTCAAAAGATACCCCTTCTCTTCTCAATTCCTCACTATATATTGCAAACCCTTCTTTTTAAATCATAAAGTCCAAAACGCCCTTCTGGATCACTTTTTGAGTGAAAATCATAAAAACATGAAAATCTGCGTAACCAGCCAACACGGGTCGTGTTAGGCAACACGGGTGCCCGTGTTGGTCCTCTGGATCCATCAAAGAAACACTTTGCGCTCAGTAACAGCAACACGGGTCGTGTTAGGCAACACGGGTGCCCGTGTTGCATCACTGCTTTTCTCCATTTCTTCTTTCTTGACTGTTCAGCAACACGGGTCGTGTTCCTCAACACGGGCGCCCGTGTTGCACTGCTGATCTTCTCTTTTCTTCTTTCTTTTGCTCTTTACGTCTGACATTTCTTGCACAGGTTCGCGTAAAGAATTTCCTAGATCTGAAGTACCATTGAACAACCAAACCAACGCATAAAATGGGAAAATAAACTCGAAAACTAACAAAAGGATAAAACTTGCAAAAACAAACAAACTTGCTTAAACCGATTAAAAAGACTATACTATGACATTAAACAATGCAGAATACCTGGATTATCATCAGGAAAGTGGCAAAGACATAGTGAGAATCGTGACCGATCACAACCCCAAACTTACTTCATTGCTTGTCCTCAAGTGATGCTCGAGAAACTAGCAAGGATCCCCCAATTTATCCGCAGATATCGTACCACAGTACTGCTGAGATCTTTCGCAACTTTCTTTTCGTTGGCTTTTCAATTGATTCCTTCTTCCCTGAATTTAGCGATTCAGCCATACTTCCACAATGAGATGTCTCTTTACCTGTAAGCTTATTCACACTCTCACCAAAACTCTCGGGTTAAAGTGTTTTCACTCAAATATCAAAGTATGCAAAGTCAGCTCATAGGTTTGTATAACATTTATCTTCATCTCCTACACACAAGAAACACACTTTTTGAGGTCTTTTATGGTTGTAACGGGGCTAAGGGACAAGGTGGGATCAACAAACAAATGGGAGAACTAGTGGCTTTTGGCTTAGAATCAGAGTTATTACTTCGCTCACTGTGTTAGTATGGAGTTCACAATTACCAATGTCGGGCACCGTTTCTTAAGATCCTTCACTGACTACTCATGTATTTCTTTGAGCATCTCTTTTCTTTCGCATTTTTATTATCAGATCAAATTCTCCTACAGGTAAGTGCCCCTTTTTGCTGTTTATCATTTCTTTTTCTCTTTTTTTTTTTTCTCTTTTTGGTTCTTTTGCACTTACCTACTTTTCTGCTTTCGGTGCCCGACCCCAAACTTAAATTGTTTCACAGCTTGCAACCATAACAACTCTTATCTCAGCAGGGTGAGGAAGTGTTTGGGTTATTGGTTAATTCATGCATGTAATCAAACAAACAAAAGGCTATATGGCTCAAACGGGGTGAACAAGGGATAACGTGAAAAGGTTAGCTTGAAAGGCTCAAGTGTGTAAAACAAACAAGTGCCTCAGTGTGTAGACATGTGCATAGGAAGTTCCAACAAATACTTACACAAACCAAAAGTGACGATGACATACCTGACAACTCTCATGATGATTTTTGTATTTGGCTTTTTATAATCCTCACCATGTTTGGTCATGCTTACAGGATCCAGGAACACTTCTTGTGTAGTACAACCTTATCGCCTCATCAGTTCTACAGGTCTATCGTCCGGTCCAAAGCTTAAAAGTGCGTCCGATCATTAAGCTCAACAGTACCAACTCTTTGGGGTTCCTTTCATCACTGTGAGGTGCAATTCAGTTCACTATCTCAGGTTCTCATCACTTGTCCTGCTAACAATACCAACATCCTGCACTGACATGTCATAGCTAACACACAAACTAACATAAAGTACTGAAAATAGTAAATAAAAAAATACGAAATAATAATGAAAATGAAAAGAAAATACTGAAAAACAATAAAAGACTCCCCCCACGCCTGAACGAAACATTGTCCGCAATGTTTTTGCACAAGCATGAGAGGTACATACCGGACCTACTGGGGAGGGGGTGGAAATTGCAACATCAGGCGTTGCATCATCTCGTGCATATCAGTGATCATTATTCCCTGACGAGTCTGCTCTTCTCCCTGCCGGGTTTGCTCAGTTTGCAGATGCCCAATTTCAGATTGGACCCATTCCCATTGATTCGGAGCCATAGAAGAGGTTCCTGAACCATAAGTATCAAAATGAGTGGGCTCCGGTGGAAACTGCTGGTGAGTCGGGTTGTCGCCGTCTTCTTGACTACCTGCATCAAAATCAACATCTTGGTCGTCTCCTTCCGGAGCGACATTAGAGTAAAGCCAGTTAGCACGATTAAACGGGCTAGCTTTTGCCGGGTCAGGTAATTCAAACAAGAAGCCACTTCTGCTTGTCAACCAATAGCCACCATTGGAAATAGTGATCATGGATTGATGAATAAGAGACTCCATATCAATCTTAGTTTTACCTGCAATAGGAGTGTCAGTGTCCAACAAATCTTTGTACCCAAAATGAACCGCAATTTGGGTGATAAGACCACCCACAGAAATTCCACCCGACGAGGCCCGACCTACCTTGCCTAGAAAATCAGCCACGAACGCGGCGGCATTAAGCACATCCTGATGAAGCATTGCATAGAGGAAAAAGAGTTCCCTCATGGTCGCAACGCCATGACTATCACCCCGGCCAAATACAGTGTATGCAAGGCCTTTCTGGGCATAGCGAAAACATGGATTCTGAATCCATGAGGACTTAGCACGCGCGGCGACATACGCCTCCAATCCGGTGATATCGCCCCAAAATTGTGGTCCTGGAAATTCATCCGGAACAGCCCCTGGTCCATAGATAGGCAATTTGAGGATACCCCCTAATTCCTCTACTGTTAACTCATGGGTTTGGTTAAACAAGCGGAACTTAAGAGTACCAAAGAAATACTTAATAGCCCCGTTCCACTTTCTTTCTAAATGAAACTCTATGGTGCTAAGGAACTCAAGGGTGAGGCGTTCATAGGATGGTGCCTCCATATACATAAATTCCAGCATGCCCACAGAATGAAATAGCCTATCAATATCAGTTTTAATGCCAAGAGTATTCATGGTGTTTTCACAGATATACCTGGTGGGAATGAGCTTCCGTTTGACATGGTTCAAATATCTTTGGTGATGCTTAGGGTCCTCAAAGAGAATGTCATGCGGGTTAGATTGGCGGACCGGCCTTTTGCGAGTGCCTGCAGCCTCGGCGACTTGCTTACCCGTGTTGGTTCTTTTCTTTGGTGGCATTATGAGTACCTACAAAAAAAAACAAAAATTTGCAAAACGAAAAATTGAAAGATTAGAGGAAAAAGATACCGTGGGGTTGAAGAGGGTGAGGAGAGGAACAAGTTTAGTGAAGGTTGATGTGGGTTTAGAGTAGTGTATAAGGAGAAGGTGGGAGCTTTATGGATTTGGTTTAATGGAGTTTTAGGTTTTTGTGAGGGAGAGAGAGGTTGAAGAAGAGTGTTTATGAGAGAGGGAGGAAATAAAAAATAATAAAAAGAAAAAGGAAAACGAATCTGATTGGATGGAAAAGAGGTGGGAAGGGTGGGGTCCATGGGCCCACTTAAAAAAATTTGAAAAGTTTTCACGCACAGGCAACACGGCCCGTGTTGCGCAACACGGCCACCCGTGTTGCCTCACTGATTTGTTTAAAAAAGATTGTGAAACCAGCTTGCTCCCAGTGGACGCAACACGGCCCGTGTTGTGCAACACGGCCACCCGTGTTGCTCCACTGTTTTCACCCTTTCTCTTCTTTTTTTTTTCATTTTTCGCCTGGGGCAACACGGCCCGTGTTCCACAACACGGCCACCCGTGTTGCACCCCTGGTTCCACTTTTCCAACGAATTTCTTCTTCAGTTTTTCTTGTCTTTCCTCACCTTGTGACCACCACTAGGGTCAGCTTTTCCTGAAACATTAAAAAGAAACAAAACACACATAAAATAACATAAAGAGAATACGTTAGAAATATCCGTGGGTTGCCTCCCACGAAGCGCTTCGTTTAACGTCGCTTGGCTCGACGATCGTTCATCTTATCCTGTAAGACGAACACTGTGAATCAAACCACTTTCTTGTCCTTGATAGTACGGCTTCACACGCTGTCCATTCACTTTAAATGTATCCCCGTTGGTTTGATTTTTTAATTCTATTGCTCCATGAGGGAATACTTTGTGAATTAGGAATGGTCCTGACCATCGTGACTTTAACTTTCCAGGGAAAAGTTTCAACCTGGAATTAAACAGCAATACCAATTGACCTTCCCGCAGTTCCTTTTTCTGTATCCGCTGATCATGCCATCTTTTTGTTTGTTCCTTGTAGATTTTGGCATTCTCGTATGCTTGATTTCGGAACTCTTCCAGTTCGTGAAGTTGAGTTGTTCGAGCTTCACCGGCTTTCAGAAAATCACAGTTTAGGAATTTGGTGGCCCAAAACGCTTTGTGTTCGAGTTCAAGCGGTAGGTGGCATGCCTTTCCATACACCAATTGATACGGGGACATACCTATCGGGGTCTTGTATGCTGTTCTGTATGCCCAGAGAGCGTCATCTAACTTGATCGACCAGTCTTTGCGAGAGGCACTAACAGTTTTTTCCAGAATTTGTTTTATTTGTTTGTTAGAAACCTCGACTTGCCCACTTGTTTGAGGATGATACGGGGTGGCGATCTTGTGTTTCACATTGTATTTTTTCAACAAATTCTCCATTAGTTTATTTAAGAAGTGGGTACCTTCATCACTAATTAGTGCTCTGGGTACTCCAAACCTAGAGAAGATGTTATGCTTGAGAAAAGTCACCACCACTTTCGCATCATTGGTGGGTAAAGCTACAGCTTCCACCCACTTTGACACGTAGTCAACTGCCACCAAGATGTAATTCTTCCCGAAAGATGGGGGAAACGGTCCCATAAAATCAATCCCCCATAAGTCGAACAGTTCCACTTCCAACATAGCATTCTGAGGCATCTGATTTCGCTTTGAGATGTTACCTGTTCGTTGACATTTGTCACATTCTCGAACAACATGGTGAGCATCCTTAAATAAGGTCGGCCAGTATAACCCAGATTGTAAGACTTTCGCAGCAGTTCTATCTCCACTAAAGTGTCCCCCATAGTCTGAGTCATGGCATGCTTTTAATACATCCCTTTGTTCCTCCTCTGGTACGCACCGTCTGACCAACCCATCTATCCCTTTCTTGTATAGGAAAGGGTCATCCCATAAGTAGAACCTGCAATCATGAAGAAACTTTTTCTTGCGGTTAGAATCAAAATCTTCTGGAATTACCCCACCTACCAAATAATTTGCATAATCGGCAAACCAAGGTGCACCAACAACAGCAAGGATATGTTCATCTGCGAATTCATCCTTTATTGGGCGTTTTTCCTCTGTTTCCTCGATAGGTGACATTCGAGAAAGATGGTCTGCGACTGTGTTTTCACACCCCTTTTTATCACGAATCTCCACATCGAACTCCTGAAGGAGTAAGATCCATCTCAGAAGCCTTGGCTTAGAATCCTGTTTGGCAAAAAGATACTTCAAAGCAGCATGGTCAGTGTAAACAATAACTTTGGACCCCAACAGATATTGCCTGAATTTATCAAAAGCATAAACAACAGCTAGCAACTCTTTTTCAGTTGTTGCGTAATTTATCTGTGCAGGGTTTAAAACATGACTAGCGTAGTAAATAACGTGCAATAATTTGTCCCTACGCTGTCCTAGAACTGCCCCTACTGCAATGTCACTCGCATCACACGTGATCTCGAAAGGTAGAGACCAATCTGGGGCCACAACAATTGGTGCCGAAACTAGTTTTTTCTTAATTGTTTCAAATGCTGCGGCACACTCTTTATCAAAATTAAAGACCCTGTCCTTAACCAACAGAGTAGTTAAGGGTTTAGCTATTTTAGAAAAATCTCTTATGAACCTGCGGTAGAAACCCGCATGTCCTAAGAAACTTCGAATACCTTTCTCATTCATTGGTGGTGGTAGCTTTGATATGACTTCTATTTTTGCTTTGTCAACTTCTATTCCTTTGTGGGAAATTTTGTGACCCAACACTATACCTTCACGCACCATAAAGTGACACTTCTCCCAGTTGAGGATCAGGTTTGTCTGTTGACATCTTTCTAACACAAGAGCAAGATTAGTTAAACAATTATCAAAAGACTTACCAAAAACTGAGAAGTCATCCATGAATACTTCCATATGCTTTTCAAGCATATCATCAAAGATGGCTTGCATGCATCTTTGAAAAGTAGCTGGAGCATTACATAACCCGAATGGCATCCTTCTATAGGCAAAGATACCAAACGGGCAAGTGAAAGCTGTCTTTTCTTGATCTTCTGGTGCGACCGCTATTTGATTATACCCCGAATAACCATCGAGGAAACAATAGTAAGCATGACCCGCTAACCTTTCTAGCATTTGGTCTATGAAAGGTAACGGGAAGTGGTCCTTTCTTGTCGCCAGTTTCAGCCTTCTGTAATCGATGCAAACTCTCCATCCTGTTACTGTCCTCGTAGGGATTAACTCATTTTTCTCATTTTTTATTACCGTGGTTCCTCCCTTCTTCGGCACTACATGTACAGGACTCACCCAAGCACTATCAGATATCGGGTAGATCATCCCCGCATCTAATAGTTTCACCACTTCTTTTCTGACTACTTCCTTCATTGCTGGATTCAATCTTCGTTGAGGTTGGACTACCGGTTTGTGATTATCCTCCATGAGAATTTTATGCATGCAAACCGTAGGACTAATACCTTTCAAATCGTCAATCGACCATCCCATGGCCCCTTTGTGCTTTTTCAGAACTTCAACAAGTTTGTTCTCTTGGATAACTTCAAGGTGTGAACTTATAATGGCCGGACATTTGCTTTCTGTGTCTAGGAAGACATATTTTAGGTTCTCCGGTAGTTGTTTCAATTCAGCTCCCTTTTTTGGTTCTTCTTTCTTTTCCTCTACTAATGGTTGCCTTAAATCCTCCCACCGATTTTGTCGAGAACTTTTAAAGAAAGGTTTTGCCTCCATCATATTCAACACTTCTATCTCTTCTTCGTCAACCTCTTCAGTTTCGTTGAAAATTGATAAACTCAACACTCTTTCTAAAGGTAATTGTTGTGACTTCAAAGCCTCCTCATTGTGAACAATTTGGTCAATAACCTCAATATGTTGACTAGTAGCAACATCATCCTTGTATTTCATGGTGTTTCGCACATCAATTTTTAACTCTTCATCATACACCTTCAAGGTCATCGTGCCCTCTTCTATGTCTATCAAACATCTCCCGGTCTCCAGGAATGGTCTTCCCAAAATGATCGGGATTTCTTCATCTTCTGGCATCTCTAGAATTACAAAATCCACTGGAAACACAAACTTGTCTATCTTTACGAGCACATCTTCTACTATCCCGTACGGCCTTTTTACGGAATGATCGGCAAATTGGAGTGTCATTCTTGTATCTTGAACTTTACCAATTCCCAATCTCTTGTAGATGGACAACGGCATAAGGCTAACACTTGCTCCTAAGTCAATAAGAGCCTTTTTAAATGATCTATCCCCAATAGTACAAGGAATGGTTACAGAGCCTCGGTCTTTCTTCTTCACCGGAATCTTCATACCCTGCAAAATTGCACTACAAGTTTCAGTTAGAATAATCGGATCACAATCAGTTGTCCTTTTCTTGGAGATGATATCTTTCATGAACTTGGCATAGGTAGGCATTTGTTCTAACGCCTCCAGGAATGGGATGTTCAACTCAAGTTTCGTAAACATTTCCAGGAATTTTTGAAAGTTTTTCTCGTGCTGTCCTTTCTTCTTATTCCTTGTTGGAAACGGTAATTTGATTTCCGGTTTTTGTTCACTAGCCTTCCCTTTAGTTGTTGGTTCCAACACACCTAAATCTTCAACTTGTGCTTCATTCTCTTTTATTTCTACATCTACTTCAAGCAATGGCTCTTCTTCTTTAGCAATCTCCTCAACAACCTCTTTCGCTTTACCACTTCTAGTTACTATAGCGCTTACATTATTATGGTCTTTGGGATTTGTAACTGTGGCACTAGGCAGAGCACCAGGTTGCTGAGGGCTTGCCAATTGTTGTGCTATTTGACTCATTTGAATTTCAAGATTTTTTATTGATGCTCCTGTATTCCGAAAGTTACTTCTTGTTTCTTCTTGAAATTGGGAGCCTTGAGCAGCCATCTTCTCAATGGCGATCTCCCAATCTGCTTTTCTTTGCCCTTGTTGCTGGAATTGTTGTTGAGGTTGCTGATACGGCTGTTGATAAGGTTGTTGTTGTGGTGGCCTATATTGTTGCTGTTGTTGTGGAATACCTTGATAAGGAACAGCCCCTTGTTTTGGAACGTTCCCTTGTTGATCTTTCCAGGAGAAATTCGGATGATTCTTCCACCCTGGATTGTAAGTATTTGAGTAAGGATTGTTCTGTTTCAAAAAGTTAATTTCTTCCACCTGCTGAGCTGTTGCCACACAATGCACGGCAAAGTGAGGTCCTCCACATATTTCACAATTCACTGCTTGAATCGGTTGAACCGGCTGAACTTGAGCCACCGTTTGTTTTTCAAGAGCCATTTGTTTCATCCTACGCTCAACTTCAGCTGCTATTTGCTCTTCCATCTTAACAACTTGATTCGTCAACTTCAAATCAACTAACCCTTCTGGTTGATTTACACTGCGGTCATACAGCTCTAAGTGTTCGTTTGCTGCGATAGCATCAATGATCTTCTTTATTTCAGTGGCTGTTTTGAAATTTGTGGAACCACCAGCAGCTGTGTCAATGAGTTGTTTAGTCTTAAGCTTAAGACCATTCACAAAATTCTGCATTTGCTCGGTTGCATCCATGTTATGAGTAGGACATGCAACCAACAACCGCTTGAATCTTTTATAAGCATCTCCAAGTGATTCTCCTTCCTTTTGCTTAAAATTAACTATATCATATCTCTTGCGGATATACACAGAAGCTGGAAAATATTCATTCAGAAATGTTGTCTCCATTTGTTGCCAAGTTGTGATACTTCCAGCAGGTAAAGAGTAAAACCACTCTTCAGCATCGTCTGATAATGTAAACGGAAACATCACCAATTTCTTGGCTTCTTCAGAATGCCCCTCTATCTTCAATGATGTTGTCATAGTAAGAAACCTTTGTAAGTGCTTATTTGCATCTTCATTGATCCTTCCAGAGAATGGTTTCTTTTCAAGTTGTCTTATTGTTGCCGGATGCAGCTGAAAATGGGCAACATTGACCGGTTGGTTAACAATTGTCATCCGGCCAAGAGGTGCATTTGCCCCTCCATAATCCCCTAAAAGTCTTTCCACAGGAGGTGGGTCTTCGGCCATAGTTTCAGGTTCAGAATCCGAATGCTCAGAATGTACTGAATTAGTCTTCTCTGTTTCGGGATCTGAAACTATCAGCGGTTCTTCTTTTGTTTCCAGTTCTCTTCGCTTAGCTTCTCGGCGTCTTGCTCGAAATAACCTTTCTGGTTCTGCGTCAAAAAGAAGTTCAGCTGAGGCCTTACCTCGCATACAAAGATTAGATGAATATTAGTAGGAGCAATTTAAATAACAAAAAATAAAATTTTGGTTGCAGAGCAACAAAAATTCAATTGAATTATTATTTAACTTATATTTGGCAGTCCCCGGCAACGGCGCCAAAAACTTGATCGGAAAAATAGCAAGTGTACTATTCTTACGAAGTAGTAATAAAAGGTTGAAAACCAAGTATCGATCACGAGGACTGCGTTGGAATATGAGTTATATAATTATTCAATTAAACAAAAAGGCAACTGGTGTTTTTGATTGATTTATAAGTTCTAAATTTAAAATAAAAATAGCGGAAAATAAATAAGAGCTTTTTCACTAATATGAGTAAATGCCAAGGCAAGGTGTGTAATTTGCTCTGTAATAACTCTGAATCCTTATTTGAGATCTTTTCAACAAGTTCATGGTATTCAATTACTACATCTTTAGAGTGTTTGCCCCTAAATCCTTATTGGGCAAACCTTTGGTTTTTCATCTACAACCCTAAGTCCTTAGAGAGAACAGATAAAACCAAGCTTGTTTTCTATCAAGAATTCGTAGTGACCATAGGGTATCCCTAGTCCTAGGTGATATCTACTATGGTTCAATTTAATACAAACCTTAACAATCGCGAGCCAGCAATTTGTTAATCACAGAACAATCTTTATTGGTCCGATAAAGAAGGCATTAAGAACAGTATAAAATTGAACTGAATAACATAAACATGAAGTTGATCAAATCAGAATATCAAAAGTCATTACAAACCAAATCAGGGACACCCCCCTAGCATTGGGGGGTTTAGCTACTCATATTGTTCAAAAGAAATTCAAAAATATCAAAGTGAAACATTACAGATAATTGGGGAATTTGTGATCTTCAATTGCTCTTGCTCATGAATGATCTCTCTTCTCCAATAATCTCATACGTTGCTCTGCTTCAGATTCAATTTCTTTGGTTGTGTCAAAAGATACCCCTTCTCTTCTCAATTCCTCACTATATATTGCAAACCCTTCTTTTTAAATCATAAAGTCCAAAACGCCCTTCTGGATCACTTTTTGAGTGAAAATCATAAAAACATGAAAATCTGCGTAACCAGCCAACACGGGTCGTGTTAGGCAACACGGGTGCCCGTGTTGGTCCTCTGGATCCATCAAAGAAACACTTTGCGCTCAGTAACAGCAACACGGGTCGTGTTAGGCAACACGGGTGCCCGTGTTGCATCACTGCTTTTCTCCATTTCTTCTTTCTTGACTGTTCAGCAACACGGGTCGTGTTCCTCAACACGGGCGCCCGTGTTGCACTGCTGATCTTCTCTTTTCTTCTTTCTTTTGCTCTTTACGTCTGACATTTCTTGCACAGGTTCGCGTAAAGAATTTCCTAGATCTGAAGTACCATTGAACAACCAAACCAACGCATAAAATGGGAAAATAAACTCGAAAACTAACAAAAGGATAAAACTTGCAAAAACAAACAAACTTGCTTAAACCGATTAAAAAGACTATACTATGACATTAAACAATGCAGAATACCTGGATTATCATCAGGAAAGTGGCAAAGACATAGTGAGAATCGTGACCGATCAGATGTATGCTTATGAGTTGAAAGAGTTGAAAAGTCAACTTGAAGATTTGTTGGAGAAGAAGTTTATTCGTCCTAGTGTATCGCCGTGGGGTGCACCTGTTTTATTGGTTAAGAAGAAGGAAAGTTATACGAGGCTTTGTGTTGATTATAGGCAATTGAACAAAGTGACGATTAAGAACAAGTATCCACTTCTGAGGATTGATGATTTGATGGATCAGTTGGTTGGAGCTTGTGTGTTTAGCAATATTGATTTGAGGTCTTGGTATCATCAGATTCGTGTGAAGGTAAAGGATATTCAGAAAACTGCTTTTAGAACGAGGTATGGACATTATGAGTATTCAGTGATGCCGTTTGGTGTGACTAATGCACCTGGTGTATTCATGGAGTATATGAATAGGATTTTTCATGATTATCTTGATAAGTTTGTGGTTGTGTTTATTGATGATATTTTGATCTATTCTAAGTGCGAAGATGATCATGCGGAGCATTTGAAAACTGTTTTGTCTGTGTTGAAAGAGAAGAAGTTGTTTGCTAAGCTTTCTAAGTGTGAATTTTAGTTGAGTGAAGCGAGATTTCTTGGCCATGTGATTTCAAGTGGAGGTATTTCAGTTGATCCTGCGAAGATTAAGTTTGTATCTCAATGGGAAGCTCATAAGTCTGTTTCTGAGATTAGAAGTTTTCTTGGTTTGGCTGGTTATTATAGGAAGTTCATTGAGGGATTTTCTAAGTTATCTTTGCCGTTGACGTTGTTGACTAGGAAGGGTCAAGCTTTTATTTACTTTCGCAATGTGAAGCAAATTTTCAAGAGCTTAAGAGAATGTTGACTACGACTCCTATTTTGATTTTTCCAGTTCCTTTGGAACTGTTTATCGTGTATTGTGATGCTTCTTTGTTGGGTTTGGGAGGTGTTTTGATACAAAAAGGGAAAGTGGTAGCTTATGCTTCAAGGAAACTTAAAGTTCATGAGAGAAATTATCCGACGCATGATTTAGAGTTGGTCGCCGTTGTGTTTGTGTTGAAACTTTGGAGGCATTATTTGTTTGGATCAAGATTTGACGTTTTTAGTGATCACAAGAGTTTGAAGTATTTGTTTGATCAGAAAGAGTTGAATATGAGGCAAAGAAGATGGTCGGAATTCTTGAAAGATTATGATTTTTGTTTGAACTACCATCCTGGAAAAGCGAATATTGTAGCCGATGCATTGAGTAGGAAATCGTTGCATATGTTGATGATTCGAGAATTGGAATTGTTGGAACAATTTCGAGATTTGAGTTTGGTTTGTGAAGCGACGTATAAACAAATGATAAACAACACATATATTTAGCACATACTCACATAGGCCCTAGGTTCATAGGTTCGACGTAGCGGCTCTAGGGAGCCGACCCTTCCCATGGGTATGTTCTAGAAGGTCTCATGGGGCCGCTCGTAGCCTCCGAGACTTTTTGTCTCTTTGGATTTTAGAACAACTCATTTTATCCATGAGGTTCGAATTTTTGGGGTCGGTTCTCGGAGAGATCAGCTAAATACCCAGTCCTGCCCTCAACAAAGTCAAGCCTCGTTTTGGACATTTCCGAATATTCAACCCACTCCGAGTGGAGTTATCAATAAGACTCGTAGGCGATTCAAGTCCCCCCTGGTCTCAAAGATAACTCTCACACTTAGGTTTTAACACAAATATATAACCCAGCAATGCCTATATAATATAACAATTAGGCAGTTAAATGCAAATATATTAACATAAGCAATTAAATATTTTAAGGCAAAAATAAATAAATAAACAAATTAAATATATAAAAAACAATCACAAATCCTAAAAATGGCAAATTTGCCAAACCCTAAAAAATTTGCCAAAACCTAAACCCTGCCAAAACCTAAAGGAGCATAGTATTCACCATTAAGTGTTTCAAAACAACCAACAAGATGATGCCACGCCATCATCTTCTTCACTTGACCTGCAAATTCCTAAAACAAATAGCTACGATTTTGCTAGGGATTCATCTCCTACCAAATCAACCTATTTAATAACGAATAGCACACATGTGCATATAAACATTTCGCGACCTGTCTATCCTCTTCGTCCCAACCGTACGAATCCAATCATGCCCTTGGTTTAACCTAATTTTAACCCTAACAGAAAATCCCAAATCCAACTTATGAACCCTAACTCGGCCGATAATGGTGATTTACGTTTTAAACATACAAACCCCAATTAAACCACCCAGAAACGTTCAGGGCATCAAGAATAATCAGAATATACAATCAATTTGCCATGGATGCGCATGAATTATTCTAATCGATCATAACTTTAAAACCACATACCTTGGCTCGGTGGAGAACAATCTGAGGGTGTTTATGCAGAGCAACGATACACACAGCTTCAGAATGATCTCAGGAATCTTTTGCAACCTTTTAATCTTCTTTTAATAGCCTAATTCTCCCTAACCGAATTGGAGTTTTGGATGAACTTTCTTGCTCTTGCCAACGTGCCTTTCACCAGAATTTTTTTTTAACCTCCCTTCGGTTGCTATGTGTCATGTACTTATAGGGGAACAAAATTAGGTCAACAAAACAATCCAAAGGCCCTTTGAATCAAATCTTGCCAAGCTTGGAGATTTGATTTGAAAGTTAAATTGAAACCTTCTATTTTTGTCAAATTTTGTACCAATCTTTTTCACTCATTATAGCACGAAATTAGATTGCAAATATGCAATAAATATTGATTGGAATTGATCAATATGAATCCTTTAATCCAATATTTGATTTTCTTTTCAATTATATCACTTTAAATCATTTTTTAAGTGAAAAAAAATTATAGAAAATTCAATAAAAATGATATAATTCGTGGCCAAAGGTTTGGATAACTTAGGTAGCTTGTGTACCAATATTAAGTCATAAAAGGTTAGGCCCATTTGCAAAAAAATTCTAATTTGAACATCTTTTATTTCACATTTTGCCTCCAAGATTACCCAACTTTGACAAGGCATATCTCTCTCAATTTTTAAGATATGAAGGTGTTCTAGGACTTTTTGGAAAATTCAAGATGTCCTCTATAAGCCACGTTGGAACATATTTTTCATTTGGGGATTTTATCTTGATGATATGCCCTTTGACAAAAAACTGTCTTTGGTTGACTTTTGAAAAGGACCTATAATCTTTTGTACCATATCTCCCAAATGAAGCATTTCTGGCCTTGGCTGGTGAGAGAAAAAGTTGTAGAGAACCCAATTTCCTTCCAAATAGGATTTGAGTGAGGAATTTCTGATGTTCCATGTGAAAGTTATGGCTAGTCAAAGTTGAGTTGACTTTCTCCTATAAAAAACCCTAATTTGAACCTTTTGAATTTGTTCATTTCTGAGTTTTTATTGATGAATCATGATAAACCCTTGATCAAATGATGGATATAATCTCCCATACTTGATGTTGACCAAAATTCATGAGCTTTGACTATACTTTGACCATGGTTGGATTTTAGGTCAACCTAGTCGACTGTGGATCATCTGAGCCATTGAATGAGCACACTTTGGGATTGGATTTTGACTTTTGACATAGAGGTATCTTGAAACATAGTGAACCATGGGGAACTCCCTTGGAGACCTTATTTTGTTAATTTCCTCAGGAGGGTACTAAACCCTAGTTTTAGGAGATCCTTGCTTAGGAGAATGCCTTAATGAAACTCTTGAGCTTTGAATCATTGTGAATGAAATGTGGAAGGAAAATTTTGGGGTATGACAGCTGCCCCTATTTAATTACCTTTGATTGAATGGCGTGAGAATACGCAGTTCTCACGTCTTTCGGATCGAATAGTTATTAAATAATGGAAGACCCCTTGAATTTGCCTTGTACCTGGTAGTGAAAAAGGAATTGCCTTGCTAACGCCTGAGACTTACATAGCGAGGACTCGTAGTTTGCTGCGTAGAAAGTAGTTAACTTGCTATGGTGCTAGCAAGATTTTGCAGTTTGTAGGAAACCCACTTACTATAATTCTAGTAAGTCGTCGCGGTTGGTATACCCACTCCCTATCGTAGTTTGAGTAAGTTTATCGTAGATGGTAGGGCCCACTTACTATAGTTCTAGTAAGTCATCGCGGTTGGCCGTACCTACTTACTATCGTAGTTTGAGTAAGCTTATCGTAGATGGTATGACCCACGTACTATAGTTCTAGTAAGTCGTCGCAGTTAGTCATACCTGCTTACTATCGTAGTTGGAGCAAGCTTATCGTAGATGGTATGACCCACTTACTATAGTTCTAGTAAGTCGTTGCAGTTAGCCATACCTGCTTACTATTGTAGTTGGAGCAAGCTTATCGTAGATGGTTTGACCCACTTACTATAGTTCTAGTAACTCGTCGCAGTTATCCATACCTACTTGCTATCGTAGTTGGAGTAAGCTTATCGTATATGGTATGACCCACTTACTATAGTTTTATTAAGTCATCGCAGTTAGCCATACCTGCTTACATTCGTAGTTTCAGCAAGTTTATCGTAGATGGTGTGGCCCACTTACTATAGCTCTAGTAAGTCGTCGCAGTTAGCCATACCTACTTGCTATCGTAGTTGGATTAAGCTTATCGTAGATGGTATGACCCACTTACTATAGTTCTAGTAAGTCGTCGCAGTTAGCCACACCTGCTTACTATCGTAGTTTTAATTAATCCCAAAAGGATTACTTGCCATAGCCCTAGCAAGCTCACCTGGACCAATGGGATTCGCTCGCTGTTGAAAGTATTTTTGGGTAAATATTTTCGGTATATATCGTATCCACAGAGATTGGTTTAATATTACTGTCGTTCTATAGTTGTTTATTTTGAGTGAGGAAAGTAGATGAATTTGTTGTGTGATTATAATTATGCTATTAAATCTAAACAATAATTTAAATGCAAATTCTGAAAGTTTGTTAACGATTAAAGAGATATGTTGAGCTTTAGGGTTCATCAACCTATTCCTATACAATTTGTTAATTAAATCACAATTGAACAATCATTTGAATTACTATGTTCACTTATCCTCAAATATGATTCCATGTCTGCAAACCAAATTAGATAGACTTTTACCGTTATGAGACTCGATCTCTCCAAATATCAATATCGATAATAGTAATAAAGAACGATAATTATGAAAACCCAATCACAATTCCATCTCTGCAAATTGAGACTGAATCAATATAGTAACCTAGAGCAAAAGTTAGAATCTTTTCTTTCGATCAAAGACTCCACAATGATTTAAGATAAAAACAAGGTTTCTTATTGATAATAAATTCAAACAATTGTTCATAGGAATTAATCAATGGTATTGTATATTCATAGGCTAACTACTACCTTAAACTCAACAAGAGGAATTTAGCTCTCCATAGACATGAAGAACACACAAGAATCAATAGAGGAATTCATCTTCATCAATGGAATGTCTTCAATTGGTTAAGAATCCACCTTCAATTGTTGTTCTTAGCTTCAGGATCAGATTTCTCTCCTAATTTCGCTCACAAAAAGTCTCTCTCCAAAGTCTCTCTCCTTATGAGGATTAGGGCTTTTATTTATAGCCTTTTTTCTTTATAACGCAATCACCGCGGCGCGACACGGGCTGGCGCGGCGCGAACCCAAGTCAGAAGGTCTCGTGCGTCTCGGCTATGATTGGCGCGGCTCGCCACTTGCTTTAGCCCAATTCTTTGTGATTCCTCTTTCTTCAGAGCTTCTACGCTTGCGTGTTCCTTCGTCTTTGCTCCTTAACCTCAATATCTGCACAAATAACACCCAAAGTGACACAAGTCGTTCTACAATTAACATCGAACCTCGAAAGTTCAATTCTAACTATAAAATCCTTAAAAATCACAAGATAAATTCACTTTTAGCTCAAAGGTAGTTAATGTAACACATGAAAACACCATTTATTCACTCCTAACACTTGCCCCGGTGCGGACAAGTTTACTTGCATAGAAGATTGCTTTGCAAATGCGTATGCATCATGCGTATGCTTATGATCTTGTTGTTTGTATAATGTAGACGTATGAATGTTTGCGTGCGAATGTTGCGTGTAAGAATGTTTGTGTGCAAATGTTGCGTGTATGAATGTTGGTGTGCAAATGAGTATGTATGTGTGATGACTTCAACGTTTTATCTCTTTGTCACCCATTGAATTTGTTTAACCCTTTCAAGCTGTTTGCAAATCCTGATTTGGATTGTTCTGGGATGATCTACTGGTAACATCCCTAGTAAGAGAGATCGTAGCGGATCAGAATGATTGTAGCGTGAGGCGTATATTGCGTGTCGGCGATGTCATGGTTTCGTTCCCATTGCTTTTGTTTTGCAAATTTGTAAGTTTCTCATTTTGAGTCCAATGCTAAAGTTTATGAAAATAATTTATCCTTTGCACATTGTCATACCCTAATTTTGACCCCCCCTGAGATGTCACACCTTCTGGCATTTCATCAAACTCAAGATAAATACTCAGAGCAGTCACTCTTTCATCTGGTACCTAATCAAGGATGCTCAAGGACAAAGGAGTTCAGGCAAAGGATCAATCAATATGAGAAGGACTTCTAATACAAACATGGGACTCAGATGATTCATTTACCCACCCTTGTTGATTATACATCAGTAATCAGGGCTCGGGTTTGTTCAGATCACCAGGCTTGGGTTTTGAGCCCATCAAGGACTAAAGATCAGGGACCACATTTGGGAAACCCTAAAAAGCCCCAGGGCATCACTCAAGAGACCCAATCATCTTCAAATGATGCATACGACAATGTCCATTAGGCATTGTACTTCAATTCAAGATCTACAATCATCAATTTCACTTGGTCGACAATTAGGGTTTTTGACCTAATTTACCTAGATAATTGACTTTTAATCAGGACATGGGTCTCTAACTCAAAATAAGACTCAAGAGCTTCTAGTACCTCAATATAGTCCATTCATATCACTCATCTGAGGAGGAGAACTTGATTCATTACTAAAGTCCAAGATTTCACTTTATCTGGAAAAAGTCAACTGTACAAGATCACCTTTGACTTTTAAGATTATTGGTCAAACCATGAAGTTTAAGGGTCAATATAACCAACATATGATTATTAAAGTCTTTTGACCAAATAAAATCAAGAAAATTCATCAAGGATCAAAAAGTCAACAAAAAGTGAAACTAGTGCATTTTGACCTAGTTCATGGATCTCAAAATTTCACTTACACAACTCAAAAAACTTCCAACATGAAAGTTGTAGATCTCATCAAATAAAACAACTTCTTACAAAGGAACTTTTTCAAAGGATCAATCATTTAAGAGATATGAACTTTGGAAGCTATAGGTCATGAAAAACTTAGAAAAATTCTAAGTATTTTAACCTAGTTTTCTTCAAACTTTGGGCCTGTTTTTCACAAATTTCCCAAATGATTTTGGAAAAACTCCAAAATAAATAATTGAAGTACATGTTAAGGGCTTTTCAAATTATGCTCAACCTTCTCCAAATTCATTTTGAGCTAAGAGTTATACTTGTTCAAAGTTGGCCTCATGAAGTAAAATTATAGGTCATGTACCATTTTGAAACTTTGCAAATTTGTGCAAATGACTTCACTAATGGATGCTACACGACCCATAACACATAAGAAAAGATGCAATGCATTCATTTTCACCATGGCATGAGAATTGGAGAATATCCCAAAACAAGAACATGTGATTATGTAATGATTACATTTGTGAATTTATGGCAAATGGATGAATCACCAAAGGAATCTTATCACCAACCAATTGGATCACACTCTGCATCAGAAATGTTCCCCAAGATCAGATAAGATCAATGGATAGAGAGCTAGCTCGGTTTGGCCATCATTACATTTTGGAGATTCTTTGAATTTCTTCATGGCCAAGAAACCAAAACTCCCTCATTAAGCAAGCTCACTCCTCCAATCTGTACAGAGATCTTTTCCTATAAATACAAGTGCATTCCTCGGTATTAGACACACCAAAGCAACTCGACTTCTTGCTTTCTCTTTCTCTCCCTCATGCTTATGGTTTTCAAAAGTTCTTTGGCAAGAAGAATCGAATTCTTCAAACCAGAGCTCTTCTTTTGAAAGTAAGCTTTCTAACACCTCGAGGAGGTTCATTAGAAGTGATCCAAGCACCTAGATCACTTCTGTAAGTGGAGGAACACCATAGTCACTTCCATTTTGGAGCTCGAGCAGTTGGAGGTCTGTAGTATAATTCAGGAGGTATCAAGCAAGTCCAAGCATTTTCAGTATATATCGTATCCACAAAGATTGGTTTAATATTATTGTCGTTCTATAGTTGTTTATTTTGAGTGAGAAAAGTAGTTGAATTTGTTGTGTGATTATAATTATGCTATTAAATCTAAACGATAATTTAAATGCAAATTCTGAAAGTTTGTTAACGATTAAAGAGATATGTTGAGCTTTAGGGTTCATCAACCTATTCCTGTACAATTTGTTAATTAAATCACAATTGAACAATCATTTGAATTACTATCTTCACTTATCCTCAAATATGATTCCATGCCTGCAAACCAAATTAGATAGACTTTTACCGTTATGAGACTCGATCTCTCCAAATATCAATATCGATAATAGTAATAAAGAACGATAATTATGAAAACCCAATCACAATTCCATCTCTGCAAATTGAGATTGAATCAATATAGTAACCTAGGGCAAAAGTTAGAATCTTTTCTTTCGATCAAAGACCCCACAATGATTTAAGATAAAAACAAGGTTTCTTATTGATAATAAATTCAAACAATTGTTCATAGGAATTAATCAATGGTATTGTATATTCATAGGCTAACTACTACCTTAAACTCAACAAGAGGAATTTAGCTCTTCATAGACATGAAGAACACACAAGAATCAATGGAGGAATTCATCTTCATCAATGGAATGTCTTCAATTGGTTAAGAATCCGCCTTCAATTGTTGTTCTTAGCTTCAGGATCAGATTGCTCTCCTAATTTCGCTCACAAAAAGTCTCTCTCCAAAGTCTCTCTCCTTATGAGGATTAGGGCTTTTTTTATAGCCTTTTTTCTTTATAACGCAATCACCGCGGCGCGACACGGGCTGGCGCGGCGCGAACCCAAGTCAGAAGGTCTCGCGCGTCTCACCTATGATTGGCGCGGCTCGCCACTTGCTTTAGCCCAATTCTTTGTGATTCCTCTTTCTTCAGAGCTTCTACGCTTGCGTGTTCCTTCGTCTTTGCTCCTTAACCTCAATATCTGCACAAATAACACCCAAAGTGACACAAGTCGTTCTACAATTAACATCGAACCTCGAAAGTTCAATTCTAACTATAAAATCCTTAAAAATCACAAGATACATTCCCTTTTAGCTCAAAAGGTAGTTATGTAACACATGAAAACACCATTTATTCACTCCTAACAAACTCTCCCCAACTTAGAGTTTTGTTTGTCCCTAAACAAAATTACTTACCTCAACGAAACAACAAAAACATACCAACAATCATGCCACAAGTTTTTTCAAAAAGGTTTTTCAAGTGGCTCAATTCAGCAGCCAAATCAGATACTCCTCATCTCCCTGCAAACTCAGAACACATACATGAAACAGATTTTGAAAGAAAATTACCTCCAGAAGTTCAAAATGCTACACAATTGCAATTGAATCAACACTAATCACTCTCATAAAAAAGTATGATGAATCATAGAGGGGTTAAACACTCATCCAAACGATTAAATCAACAAAAATCCATATCATACGTTCACCATATCGTTAGCATCAAGTCCTGTGGAATCTGAGAATCAGAAGGTCTTTCTAGGGTTGTAATGTGGTTTTAGATTCAAAGAGAAGAAGATAAACGAGGGTTGTTCCTATTCTAGGGAAGCATCCGAATCATATCTCCTTTCCTTTTTCCTTTATACCTCAAACTTTCTCACCCACTTCTCCCCTTTTTTCATTCGTAGCTCGATGTTTTTCTTATTCTTTTTTTTTTCAATTGTTTTCTTTCAAACATTGTTTTTCTTTTGTTTCTTTTTTTTTCAAGCTACGAATTTCTTTCGTTCTTTACAAATCACCACCTACAAACTTACTCTTCTTTTTGGTATGATTCTCCCCAACTTGGAGATCACCCTGTATTCAGATTCTATGAATGCTCCCCTACTTTCTATGAAGGTAAAAGAGAAAACACATCACCAAATTTTGTGGTTGATGGTCCAAAACAAAAATTTTTTATTCAGATCAAGACTCACCAGGTTTTTCCTTGGTGCATATGATGGAATTTATTTTGACCTCAGGCTCAAAGAATGGTTAGCAAAGGATCACACTCTCACAGAAGAAAATAAGTTTTAAGATGGAATCGACTCAAAGAAACTCTCAGATTCAAACAAATGCCTAAATCACTTCCACAGATTTCCACAAACGATGCGACAAATGGTTTAGCATGATACAAACAAGTTGAAATAATCGATGGTCTCCTGCATATATAGTAAACAATGGAAAGTTTTCCTCACAATGGTTAAGGCTAAGCCGATCCAACAAAAATGGTGTACCATAAAGAACTTCTTCCAAGTATTTACTAACAACCTATGTTTCATGCACACACTAGGAGTTTGAGTTTGAAAATTCATACCTGACTTGCTACTTATTGAAAAAAAGAAAGTGAAAACTGAAATTTTTGAACATTCACTTACTACCACTTTCATACATGTTGCTCCATTATTGGTACTTTGCTTGCTCTTCATTTGAGCTTTTCTTTGTGTTTTCAGGACTACTCACTCTAAATTGAGAACATCATAAAAATAAAAAAAACCAAAACAACTTGCAATACTTAAAACAAGATTGACAATAAGCACACAATATCATCATATCAGTTACCCACTTGGA
The DNA here is from genome assembly GCF_029867415.1 of Vicia villosa. Lineage (NCBI taxonomy): Eukaryota > Viridiplantae > Streptophyta > Magnoliopsida > Fabales > Fabaceae > Vicia > Vicia villosa. The sequence continues at coordinate 2,711,018 of NW_026706810.1, read as the reverse complement.
GACATAATCCGCTGCAACTAGAATATATTCATTAGCAAAAGAAGGAAGAAAGGGCCCCATGAAATCGATTCCCCAACAATCAAAAACTTCTACTTCAATAATGGTTTGAAGCGGCATCTCATCTCGTTTACTTATCCCACCAACTCTTTGACATTTGTCACAATTCTTTGCATGATGATGGGCGTCTTTGAAAATAGTAGGCCAGAAAAAACCGGATTGGAGAACTTTTGTTGCCATCCTCCATCCGTTGAAATGCCCACCACTAGGTGAATTTTGACAGTGCCACAAGATTTGTTGGGCTTCTTCTTCAGTAACACATCTTCTTAAAATGCCATCCTTACTTATCTTGAACAAATATGGGTCGTCCCACACATAATATTTTGCATCGGCTAACAACTTTTTCGTTTTGTTCCAATCAAAATCCTCCGGTATCATACCAGTTGCTTTATAATTAGCAAGATCGGCGAGCCAAGGTCTTATTTGGAGTTGAAAAAGTTGTTCATCCGGAAACTCATCATTTATTTCAGCCTCTTGGTTGGTGACATTTACATTGACCAAACGGGATAAATGATCTGCTACCACATTTTCTGAACCTTTTTTATCCCGGATTTCTATGTCAAATTCTTGCAAAAGAAGAACCCAACGAATGAGCCTTTGCTTCGAATCCGGTTTAGTAAGCAGATATTTAATGGCCGCATGGTCTGTGTAAATCACCACTTTTGACCCAATGAGATAGGATCTTAATTTTTCAAGGGCATACACTATAGCTAACAATTCTTTTACTGTGGTAGCATAATTGACTTGAGCATCATTTAGCACCTTACTTGCATGGTGTATGACATGAAATATTTTTCCTTTTCTTTGGCCTAATACCGAACCTATGGCATAATCACTAGCATCACACATAAGTTCAAAATGGTTTTTCCAATCGGGTGCTACGATCACAAGTGCGGTGGCTAGCCGTTCTTTTAGGTCATTGAAAGCTTGTACACAAGATTCATCAAAATTAAAACATGTACCTTGGTTGAGTAAATTACTCAAGGGCTTGGCAATCTTTGAAAAATCTTTCACAAATCTTCTATAGAATCCTGCACCTAAAAAGCTTCTTACTCCTTTGACATTTTTATTGGAGGTGGAAGCTTTGAAATTATCTCCACCTTGGCCTGGTCCACTTCAAGTCCTCTGGAAGATACTTTGTGTCCGAGTACAATTCCTTCAGTTACCATGAAATGGCATTTCTCCCAATTTAATATCAAATTGGTTTCAATACATCTTCCAAGTGCCACATCCAAATTATTCAAGCACATATCAAAAGTTTTTCCAAATACTGAGAAGTCATCCATGAATACTTCAATACTTTCTTCAATGAGGTCTGAGAATATGGCTTGCATACACCGTTGGAAAGTAGCTGGAGCATTACATAATCCAAATGGCATCCGTCTATATGCGAAAATTCCAAATGGACATGTAAAAGCTGTCTTCTCATGATCTTCTGGGTTTACCACAATCTGATTGTACCCGGAATACCCATCTAAGAAGCAATAGTAATTCTGTCCCGATAACCTCTCAAGCATTTGATCCATGAATGGTAGAGGGAAGTGATCTTTTCTCGTAGCTTTGTTGAGTCTGCGATAATCGATGCACATTCTCCACCCGGTTACGGTTCTTGTTGGGATGAGTTCATTCTTGTCATTACGGATTACCGTCATGCCTCCCTTCTTTGGCACAACATGTACTGGACTCACCCATGCACTATCAGAAATTGGGTAAATCATACCTGCTTCTAGAAGTTTGATCACCTCCTTCCTTACTACCTCTTTCATTGTTGGATTTATTCTTCTTTGTGGTTGAGCTACCGGTTTGAATTCTTCCTCTAACATGATCTTGTGCATGCAATATGCAGGACTTATACATTTCAGATCCGCCAATACCCATCCAATTGCAGCTTTATTCTTTTGGAGAACTTGAATGAGTCTTGCCTCTTCTTTTGTAGTCAACTTAGAACTGATAACGACCGGTTTATTTCCCTCTTCATCTAGAAAGACATACTTCAAATGAGGTGGGAGTAGCTTTAATTCTATCTTTGACTCTTTAACTCCTTTTTTTAGCTCCAAATCTTCTACCTTGTCCTCCTTTGTGATCGTGTTGCCACCTTTCTCTAGTTCCTTTAAAAACAACTCAATTTCTTTTTCTTCTTCTTGAGTAAGTACATTGAAAGATTCAACAAGAGATCTCTCTAAAGGGCTAGATGGATGAATTTGGTTTGCCACTTCAACTACACTCTCTTCAGTAACATCCATGCGAAAACAGTCATTCTTGTCTTTTGGTTGCTTCATGGCATCGAAAAGATTAAAGCATACCTCTTCATCTTGAACTCTTAACTTCATTATACCATCATCAATATCGATCATCATCCGGGCTATTTTCATGAATGATCTTCCAAGAATGATAGGGGACTCCTTATCTTCTTCCATGTCAATCACAACGAAATCTACCGGAAACAAAAATTTGTCAACTTTCACTAACATGTCTTGTGCAACTCCATAAGGAAGAGTGGTTGATTTATCTGCTAATTGTAAAGTCATTCTTGTTGACTTCATCTCAATATTTCCCAACCGCTTCACTATTGATAGAGGAATTAAATTGATACTTGATCCTAGATCGATCAATCCATTCCCAATATTCTGATTGCCAATTGTAACCGGCAATGTGACTCTTCCAGGATCTCTCGCCTTTTGAGGAAGGCGTGATATTATAGCACTACATTGTGCATCAATTATAACAACTTCTTCTTCCGGTCTTTTCTTCTTTGTCAAGATATCTTTCATGAATTTCGCATATTTTGGCATTTGAGCAATTGCTTCGGAGAATGGAATATTAATTTGTAGTTGTTTAAAAATTTCCATAAACCTTGCATATTGCCTCGCATTGTCCTTCTTTGATGGAGCATGGGGATATGTCAAATGTTGACTTGGTATCACGTTGCTTGCCATCTTTTCTCTACTACTCTTTCTTTTTAGCTTTTCTTTCTTTTTAACTTCTTTATTCACATTTTCTTCTTCAGCATTATTATCAATAATTTCATATTCTTCATCTTCTCCATCATGTTTTTCAGCTTTCTCTTCCGTATCATCTTCAACATCATTCTTTTCAACTTCATTATTACTTCCTTTTTGCCTAGTCCTTGTCACCACCGCTTTGCAATGCTCTTTTGGATTCTCTTGAGTGTTGGCTGAGAAAGTTGCATTTGATTGATTAGCTGCAATCTGTTTAGCCAGTTGGCCCACTTGAGTTTCCAAATTCTTTATAGCTGCCTCTTGATTCTTTTGATTTGTCATTGACATTTGCATGAACTGATTCATGGTCTCTTCCAACTTAGATTGTCCTCCTTGTTGTTGTGGCGACAGTTGAGCGTAAGGTTGAAAGGCTTGTTGTTGATATCCTTGATTATGTGGCCTTTGTTGATAACCTTGATTGTTATTCCTTGGTGGATAACCTTGTTGATACGGAGGATTCTGATATTGATTATGCCTTTGTCCTTGATTGTTGTTCATGTAATTCACTTCTTCTTCCAACACCGGCGGGCAAAATCCTGTCTGATGCTCTCCCTTGCATAACTCACACTTCGCAACTTGGTAAGAATTAGATACACCATTTAGCTCCTTGAGTTGTTGTGGTAATTTAGACATTTGTTGTGTCAAAAGTTCCACTTGCGATGTTAATAACTTATTTTAGGCCAGCAGAGCATCACTGTTATTTAATTCTAAAATTCCGGCTTTCTTATCTCTGACAGTTCGATCATGATTACCCTGACGATCATTCAGAGTCATTCGCTCAATTATCTGAGTAGCTTCAGCAGGTGTCTTGGACATGAGTGAACCACCGACTGTGTCATCCAAGAGTGTCTTGTTTGTAGGCGTGAGACCATTACGGAAAATGGGGATTTGATCAACTTCTGCAAAACCGTGTCCTTTGCACTTTCTCAACATAGCTTTATACCTTTCCCATGATTCATTCAATGATTCATTACTTCCTTGAGAGAATACGGCTATTGCTGTTTTTGCTTCAAAGAATCGATTTTGAGAGTAAAACCTTTCTAAAAAATTTTCCTCTAAGGTATTCCAGTCGATCATCACTGTTTCGGGTTGATCCAAGTACCATTATTTTGCCTTAGATAACAAAGAATGTGGGAACAACCTTTTGAATAGTGTCTCTTCATCAACTTGAGCTACACCAGTCGTACCCGCTAACTCATAGAACCGAGTAAGATGCGTGTACGGATCTTCGTGGTCCAATCCGGCGAAAGGACTTGCACAAATCAACTGTATGATACCGGTCTTCAATTCTGACGGTCGCCCGTTGGCGGCAGTTCTAGCAAACTGTGGGTTGAGTCTTGGACTATTTGCACATGGACCAGGAGCAGCCATGTTGACAACAGTTGGTTGTATAATAACTTCCTGTTCTTCTACAGCGAATAGTTCGTGAAAGAAAAGTCCTTCTTGCGACTCGTCAATTGTTTCAAGTTGTTGTGACGATGTCGCGGTTGCGTTGTCTCTTGCTCTTGCTATGCTTTCTCTTCTTCGTGTTTTGCTGTTTAACCTCCTAGCAGTCCTTTCGATCTCGGGATCAAAAAGAAGTTGATCACCTGGGATTTTGCTGCGCATAAACGAAATTCTGCAAAAACTAACAAACGAGTGAAACAACAAGGTCAATAAAATAGTAACAAAAACTCAAAATAAAAACTATTGCAATGCGTGCAATATTGACACCAATCCCCGGCAACGGCGCCAATTTGTTGAAAGTATTTTTGGGTAAATATTTTCGGTATATATTGTATCCACAGAGATTGGATTAATATTACTGCCATTCTATAGTTGTTTATTTTGAGTGAGGAAAGTAGTCGAATTTGTTGTGTGATTATAATTATGCTATTAAATCTAAACAATAATTTAAATGCAAATTCTGAAAGTTTGTTAACGATTAAAGAGATATGTTGAGCTTTAGGGTTCATCAACCTATTCCTATACAATTTGTTAATTAAATCACAATTGAACAATCATTTGAATTACTATCTTCACTTATCATCAAATATGATTCCATGTCTGCAAACCAAATTAGATAGACTTTTACCGTTATGAGACTCGATCTCTCCAAATATCAATATCGATAATAGTAATAAAGAACGATAATTATGAAAACCCAATCACAATTCCATCTCTGCAAATTGAGATTGAATCAATATAGTAACCTAGGGCAAAAGTTAGAATATTTTCTATCGATCAAAGACTCCACAATGATTTAAGATAAAAACAAGGTTTCTTATTGATAATAAATTCAAACAATTGTTCATAGGAATTAATCAATGGTATTGTATATTCATAGGCTAACTACTACCTTAAACTCAACAAGAGGAATTTAGCTCTCCATAGACATGAAGAACACACAAGAATCAATAGAGGAATTCATCTTCATCAATGGAATGTCTTCAATTGGTTAAGAATCCACCTTCAATTGTTGTTCTTAGCTTCAGGATCAGATTGCTCTCCTAATTTCGCTCACAAAAAGTCTCTCTCCAAAGTCTCTCTCCTTATGAGGATTAGGGCTTTTATTTATAGCCTTTTTTCTTTATAACGCAATCACCGCGGCGCAACACGGCAGGCGCGGTGCGAACCCAAGTCAGAAGGTCTCGCGCGTCTCGGCCATGATTGGCGCGGCTCGCCACTTGCTTTAGCCCAATTCTTTGTGATTCCTCTTTCTTCAGAGCTTCTACGCTTGCGTGTTCCTTCGTCTTTGCTCCTTAACCTCAATATCTGCACAAATAACACCCAAAGTGACACAAGTCGTTCTACAATTAACATCGAACCTCGAAATTTCAATTCTAACTATAAAATCCTTAAAAATCACAAGATAAATTCACTTTTAACTCAAAAGGTAGTTAATGTAACACATGAAAACACCATTTATTCACTCCTAACACTCGCCCCGGTGCGGACAAGTTTACTTGCATAGAAGATTGCTTTGCAAATGCGTATGCTTATGATCTTGTTGTTTGTATAATGTAGACGTATGAATGTTTGCGTGCGAATGTTGCGTGTACGAATGTTTGGGTGCAAATGTTGCGTGTATGAATGTTGGTGTGCAAATGAGTATGTATGTGTGATGACTTCAACGTTTTATCTCTTTGTCACCCATTGAACTTGTTTAACCCATTCAAGCTGTTTGCAAATCCTGATTTGGATTTTTCTGGGATGATCTACTGGTAACATCCCTAGTAAGAAAGATCGTGGCGGATCAGAATGATTGCAGCGTGAGGCGTATATTGCGTGTCGGCGATGTCATGGTTTCGTTCCCATTGCTTTTGTTTTGCAAATTTGTAAGTTTCTCATTTTGAGTCCAATGCTAAAGTTTATGAAAATAATTTATCCTTTGCACGTTGTCATACCCTAATTTTGACCCCCCCTGAGATGTCACACCTTCAGGCATTTCATCAAACTCAAGATAAATACTCAGAGCAGCCACTCTTTCATCTGGTACCTAATCAAGGATGCTCAAGGACAAAGGAGTTCAGGCAAAGGATCAATCAATATGAGAAGGACTTCTAATACAAACATGGGACTCAGATGATTCATTTACCCACCCCTGTTGATTAGACATCAGTAATCAGGGCTCAGGTTTGTTCAGATCACCAGGCTTGGGTTTTGAGCCCATCAAGGACTAAAGATCAGGGACCACATTTGGGAAACCCTAAAAAGCCCCAGGGCATCACTCAAGAGACCCAATCATCTTCAAATGATGCATACGACAATGTCCATTAGGCATTGTACTTCAATTCAAGATCTACAATCATCAATTTCACCTGGTCGACAATTAGGGTTTTTGACCTAATTTACCTAGATAATTGACTTTTAATCAGGACATGGGTCTCTAACTCAAAATATGACTCAAGAGCTTCTAGTACCTCAATATAGTCCATTCATATCACTCATCTGAGGAGGAGAACTTGATTCATTACTAAAGTCCAAGATTTCACTTCATCTGGAAAAAGTCAACTGTACAAGATCACCTTTGACTTTTAAGATTATTGGTCAAACCATGAAGTTTAAGGGTCAATATCATCAACATATGATTATTAAAGTCATTTGACCAAATAAAATCAAGAAAATTCATCAAGGATCAAAAAGTCAACAAAAAGTCAAACTAGTGCATTTTGACCTAGTTCATGGATCTCAAAATTTCACCTACACAACTCATAAAACTTCCAACATGAAAGTTGTAGATCTCATCAAATAAAACAACTTCTTACAAAGGAACTTTTTCAAAGGATCAATCATTTAAGAGATATGAACTTTGGAAGCTATAGGTCATGAAAAACTTAGAAATATTCTAAGTATTTTAACCTAGTTTTCTTCAAACTTTGGGCCTGTTTTTCACAAATTTCCCAAATGATTTTGGAAAAACTCCAAACTAAATAATTGAAGTACATGTTAAGGGCTTTTCAAATTGTGCTCAACCTTCTCCAAATTCATTTTGAGCTAAGAGTTATGCTTGTTCAAAGTTGGCCTCATGAAGTAAAATTATAGGTCATGTACCATTTTGAAACTTTGCAAATTTGTGCAAATGACTTGACTAATGGATGCTACACGACCCATAACACATAAGAAAAGATGCAATGCATTCATTTTCACCATGGCATGAGAATTGGAGAATATTCCCAAAACAAGAACATGTGATTATGTAATGATTACATTTGTGAATTTATGGCAAATGGATGAATCACCAAAGGAATCTTCTCACCAACCAATTGGATCACACTCTGCATCAGAAATTTTCCCCAAGATCAGATAAGATCAATGGATAGGGAGCTAGATCGGTTTGGCCATCATTACATTTTGGAGATTCTTTGAATTTCTTCATGGCCAAGAAACCAAAACTCCCTCATTAAGCAAGCTCACTCCTCCAATCTGTACATAGATATTTGCCTATAAATACAAGTGCATTCCTCAGTATTACACACACCAAAGCATCTCTACTTCTTGCTTTCTCTTTCTCTCCCTCATGCTTATGGTTTTCAAAAGTTCTTTGGCAAGAAGAATCGAATTCTTCAAACCAGAGCTCTTCTTTTGAAAGTAAGCTTTCTAACACCTCAAGGAGGTTCATTAGAGGTGATCCAAGCACCTGGATCACTTCTGTAAGTGGAGGAACACCATAGTCACTTCCATTTTGGAGCTCGAGCAGTTGGAGGTCTGTAGTATAATTCAGGAGGTATCAAGCAAGTCCAAGCATCCAAACACGTTCCTTAGGGTGTGGTGAAGCTATCCAGATGGTCGCAACCTATCTGTAAGTGCAGAATCATCAACCTCCATGTTCACTTGAAGCTCAAATCGAGGGTGTCGAGCAGAGCAAATCTGAAGCATCCAAGTTGCAATAAGCATTCAGTTAGCATCACTGAGTCCCCAGGAAGTTTTTAGGATCACTCAGCCATAGCCAGAAGTTCACTACCATAGCCATCGACCTCCATCTTCAGAGGTATTTTTTTCAAACTCTAACACTCATATTTAAGTACTCTTCTTGATATATCTCGATACCAGTTTGTTCAGCATCATCAGAGGATTAAAAACCCTCTATCATCATTCATTTATTCATCTTGTTCATCATTTAATTTTAAAATTAGGGTTTATATGTTCTTCGTGTTCATAATGAAATTCGTTAGTTACACTTAGAATAAATAAATTCGAAACCCATAATCATGTTCCTCGTCCAAAAACGAGCAAGATTGATGTTTACATCATACCATTTGGTTAGGAAACCAGAGAGTTAGAAAATTCAAATTTTCTAAGCTCAAGGTTGAAGATGAAGATGGTGGCGCGTGAAATTTGAATCTCCTGGGTGTTTTCAAAATAAAACTAATTCGTTGTGGTGATATTACAAACTGAGCGCGTAGCTCAGTTGGTCAGGTTTTATGAAGTGGTTATAAGGGCGTGGGTTCGAGCCTTGCTAGGACCAAAACCAATTTTTTATCACTTTTCTTCTCTAATTTCTTTACAACTTAAACCATTTAATACACCTATCAAATTAATTCATTTTAACTTCATTTTTCACGCACTTGCCAATTAATATATCTATTTTATGAAAAATAAAAAAATCACAAAAATATTATTTATTTTATGTGTTTTATTAGGTTTAAAATGGTGTATTTTTAAGTTTTTTTTTAATACTTTAAAAATACAATTTTATTTGTTTGTTTTAGCTAACCATTTTGTGAATAATTTTGTGATAAAACCCTAGTCATTTAGGTCTTAATTAGGTATAGATTTTGTCTTTACCTTAATTAAGTTGACTTTTGTCAATTTTCAAAACTGTTTTCAAACTTCAATTGAACAGACGGTCGAGGTTTTCAGACGACAAAACCTCGTATCATTTCAAATCATTTTCAACTGTGTTTTCATAAACAGTAAATCATTTCTTAGTTTGATTTTCAAAACTGTATTTACAAAATCTTCTTTCTATTTTCAAAACATTCTTCTGGTATTTGAAGGGCATTATTCCAGGTGAAACTCTTCAGATACCTATGTGACCTATGTCCATCTTCACTTCTTCTGTTTTCAAAAACCTTTAACTGTTTATAATAAATGTTCAACTGTTGCCAATAAACAACCAAACTGCTGGTAAGGCTTTGTACATACATCTTCAAAGGCCTCCACTCCATCCAGGTTAGGCTTTATAGCTTTCAATTTACAGTCTTTATTTAAATTACTGTCAAATATAAACTGCTTATATATTGTTTAGGACTACGTCTGAGTGTAAACCTTAGAATAGTTAAACTATATATATAATATAGGACTATGGCCTAGGATTGAGAATGTCTTCCCGGTGAAGGCTCTTTCCTAACTAGAGATCTTTAGTTCAAACCCTCAAGATGAATTATTCCCGGTGAAACATCTTGAAAAAGACTTAGAACAAAAAAATAGGATACATCCACCCAAGAAGAATTATTCCCGGTGAAACCTCTTACCCATTTGCTTAGAGCCAAAATAAGTTCAAATCCACATAGCTTTCTCTTGTGCTATAACAAGGACCCTCGATGACCCTCGATTAGCCTCCTCTTGGGCTTTGTACAAGGACCCACAGACTTCTTAAAAGCATTCCTAGCTTCCTCTTGAGCTTGTATACAAGGACCCATCAGGTTTCTTATAAACATAGGAACAGGTTTTAGTCACCTTTTAGCCTACCCTGGTGAGTTTCTTCCATTCTTAAAACCAGACTTTACGCAAGCTAAGATTGTCTCAATCTCAGTATTGAGTACACCTTTTGGAATGAGAAACATGGACAGACTCTGTCACCCTTATCATCATTAATTTTCCTTAGCAGAGTCTAGGATCCATAGTTGTCTATCCTCAGTCAGTGTCAGCCTTAATCTTGGGCTTTAAACAAGAAGTCTCAAATAGTTAATCATTCTGCCATCATTCTAAAAAAACCCTGGAAAGGGTTAGCCTCCACAACATTCCTTCATTTTAACAAAAATCTATGGAAAGGGTTAGCTTCCAAAAATTAAGCTTTCAAAAGATAAACTCTCCAGCAGAGTAAAACCCCTGGAAAGGGTTAGCCTCCATAACATTCCTTCATTTTAACAAAAATCCCTGTAAAGGGTTAGCTTCCAAAAACTAAGCTTTCAAGAGATAAACTCTCCAGCAGAGTAAAACCCCTGGAAAGGGTTAGCCTCCACAACATTCCTTCATTTTAAAAAAAATCCTTGGAAAGGGTTAGCTTTCAAAAGATAAACTCTCCAGCAGAGTAAAACCCCTGGAAAGGGTTAGCCTCCAAAATCAGTCCTCTAGAGTCATAATTCCCTGGAAAGGGTTATCTTCCAAAAATTCAACTTTTAAAAGATAAAATTTCATTTAAAGTCAGTCTCAGTCAAATGAAAACCAATTCCCCTGTAGAGTCTACATTAGGTCAACCACTCAAACAAATCACCAGTAGAGTCAATCTTCAAACCTGGGTCTTTCATTCATCAATTCCTGTTTAACAGAAGCACAATCCTCAGTAGGCTCAACCCTTAGGATAATCCTCAATAGAGTCAAAATCCCCTCTGAGTCAAAGATCCCATACTGGTAGATCTTTCTTTAAAAAGTCAGCCTCAACCTTGGGCTTTATACAAGGCACATACTCCCTTTAGAGTCAAAACCCCCTCATAGGTATTCCCCTAGAGAGTCAGCCACAACCTTGGGCTTTGTACAAGGCAGATAATAGAGTCTCCCCAGTGAGTCCTTCACCATCAAGTAGCCACAACCTTGGGCTTCATACAAGGCAAAAAAACAATGTCTTCCCTAGTAAGAGTCAGCCACAACCTTGGGCTTCATACAAGGCAGAAAATAATATATTCCCAAATTAAGAGTCAACCACAATTCTGGGCTTTGTACAGAACACTAAATAAAATCCATCAAATAAACACTCTCCAACTAGAGTCAGCCTCAATTTTGGGCTTTGTACATAACCGAAATTTCCTTTAGTTAATCCCCAGTGGAGTCATATCCCGGAGTCAATAAAAATTAATCAAAAAGAAAAGCCTTAAGCTTGGGCCTCATACAAGCCAGCTAAAGTCAAATCTTTTATACATTAGATAGACATAGCTTATCTCTATAGAGAGATCTTTCTCCTATCTCACCACATTCAAACAAACAAACAAACATTACATTTTAATTTTATTCAGTCTCCCATTTAGGATTTTGAAATTCATACTCTGTCAGTAAACCCAGGCATGTTGTAACTTTCCCTAATTTGGTTGAGCACCTTTCTTTCATTCAAGACGCGGTTGACTGGTATACTTGCACATACACAAGTAAGTTCCCCCTCTTGAATGAAATGAATTCAGCTTTTCTGTGACTCCTTTAAGGTTTGTGGTGGAATAGTAGAAATACCTCTCTGTAAAGATAATTTCATGTCCCTTTACTGTAAACAGAGATTTAATTCAAGCTTCAACCTTGAGCTTTAAGTAAGGCACCAAAAATAATTAATTTCCCTAATTAGTTCTCCGAACTACAAAAAGCTCTGACTTCCATTAGGGATATGTAGGCATGGGGTTCACAAGGAATCTCAGCGAGCTAATAAAAAAACAAAAATAGTCTGTCTGTCTGTCTTTCTTTTAAATTCAATTCAATTCCTTCTCCTAACACAAAGGAGAAACTTTCCCAATCAATAAGCAACAAACACAAACACAAACACATAGACACAAAGAAGGTTCCCATAGAGTACTACGGATATGTAGGGTGCTTAAAACCTTCCCTATGTATAACCGACCTCCCGGACTCCAGAATTTCTAGTCTAGGTGAATCCCCACACTTAGCAAACTCCTAGGGTTTATTTGAGATCTTTTTCCCCTTTCCTCCTCGTAGGATAATTAAAAAGTTTGTGTGATATCGTAGGAAGAACTAAAACAAAATTCATCCTGTCACGGGCGCAGTCTCCTTCCAAATTTCGCGTGAAGGGTCTAGCGTGCCGTCCTCCCAAGTGAAACGGGAGGTAAAAAAACGACACCACACACATGGTATTGAAATGATGAGAAAGCGTAGTATGAAAGAAAAAAGAATGCTTTTATTGATATTGCCTTAAATCGGTGAATGTACAAAAGTGCGAAAAAGAAAATGACAAATAGAAATGACATTAATACTGTTGTTGCTCTTTTGCTATCGAGGGCCCCAGTGATCCTTTGACCTTAGAAGTAGCTGATTGCACAACTTCTTATCCTTTGTGACTTGTCTTCGGCTCATGTTCTATGATCCTGCCTTTGCTAGGCGTAATACTTCTTGACCGCATCTGAATTGATTGGGTGTGGCAGCTCGTCCCCGTCCATTGTAGTGAGGACGAGTGCTCCTCCTGAGAATACCGTTTTTATGACATATGGACCTTCGTAGTTAGGTGTCCATTTTTCGCGGGCGTCGAGTCGAGGTAGTAAGATTTTCTTAAGGATGATGTCTCCTTCTTTGTAAGTTCGAGGGAGGACCTTTTTATCGAATGCCTTTTTCATCCTTTTCTGATAGAGTTGCCCGTGACATAAAGTTGTCAATCACTTTTCTTCAACAAGATTAAGCTGATCAAAACGATTTTTTACCCATTCCGATTCTTCTAACTTTGTGTCAGCCAGGACTCTTAATGACGGAATCTCTACCTCGATAGGGAGGACTGCTTCCATACCGTAGACCAACGAGAAGGGCGTTGCCCCTGTGGATGTGTGCACCGAGGTTCTGTAACCATGTAGGGCGAAGGGAAGCATTTCATGCCAATCCTTGTATGTTTTCACCATCTTTTGTATTATCTTTTTGATGTTCTTATTCGCAGCTTCAACAGCACCATTCATCTTAGGCCTGTATGGTGAAGAATTGTGGTGTTCGATTTTGAACTCCTCGCACAGCTCCCTCATCATGTTGTTGTTTAAATTCGACCCATTGTTAGTGATGATCCTATTTGGGACCTCATACCAGCATATGATGTTATGCTTGATGAACCGGGTGACCACTTGTCTCGTTACATTGGTGTAGGAAGCCGCTTCGACCCATTTGGTGAAATAGTCTATGGCAACCAATATGAATCGGTGTCCATTAGAGGATTTGGGTTCGATCATCCCTATCATGTTAATCCCCCACATTGCAAATGGCCACGGTGAACTTAGCACGTTCAACGGACTTGGCGGCACATGTACTTTGTCAGTGTATATTTGGCATTTGTGACATGTTCTTGCATATTGGAAACAGTCCACTTCCATTGTTAACCAGTAGTACCCCGCTCATAATATTTTTCTCGCCATTGAGTGTCCATTTGCATGAGTTCCGAAGGTCCCTTCGTGTACTTCTCTGGTAATCTCCTTGGCCTCATTTTTATCCACACACCTTAGCAACACCGAGTCGTAATTCCGCTTGTATATGATATTCCCACTTAGGAAGAACTTGGATGCCAATCTCCTTAGTGTCTTTTTGTCAATTGTAGAGGCATTATCTGGGTATTCTTGTTTTTCCAGGTACCTCTTGATATCGTGGTACCAGGGTTTATCATTAGGTTGCTCCTCAATTGTGAGACAATAAGCAGGCTCATGAAAGTGTCTAACCGTTATCCGTGGTTCGTGGTTTGGCCAAGTTACTTTGAACATAGAGGAGAGTGTTGCTAATGCATCAGCCATTTGATTCTCTTCCCTTGGGAAATGAGTGAAAGTGATTGTCTCGAACTCGACCATTAACCCCAGTATGAGGTCTCTATACGGAATAAGTTTTGCATCTCGAGTATCCCATTCTTTATTGACTTGGTGGATTACTAGTGCTGAATCCCCTTACACCTCGAGTAGTTTAATCCTTAGATCGATTGCAGATTCTAACCCCAATATGCATGCTTCGTATTCTGCAATATTGTTGGTGCAGTCGAAACACAGCCTCGCAATGAAAGGTAAGTGACGATTTTCAGGAGATGTCAAGACTGCCCCTATACCATGCCCTAGCAGATTTGAGGCCCCATCAAACATAAGCGTCCATATTGCCCCTTGTTCGGGTCCCTCGTCGGGTCCTGGTACTTCGTAGTCTCTTACCAACATAATATCTTCGTCAGGAAAGTCGAACTTCATAGAGTGATATTCTTCGAGGGGTTAATGAGCCAGGTGTTCTGCTAGTACACTCCTTTTTATTGCCTTTTGAGTGACGTATTGAATGTCGTATTATGACAGTAGCATTTTCCATCTAGCGATTCTTCCCGTGAGAGCTTGTTTTTCGAACACGTATTTCAAGGGATCTATCCTCGATATCAACCATGTGGAATGGTTTAGCATATAATGCCGTAGACGTTTAGAGGCCCATGCTAGGGCACAACATGTCTTTTCCAATAGTGAATACCGAGATTCGCAATCCGTGAACTTCTTGCTAAGGTAGTAAATAGCATGCTCTTATCTGCCTGTTTCATCTTGTTGCCCTAGTACACATCCCATAGACCTTTCGAGGACTGTGAGATACATGATCAGTGGCCTTCTCGGTACGGGAGGTATGAGTATCGGTGGTTCTTGTAAGTAACTCTTTATGGTTTCGAAGGCTACCTGACAGTCGTCATTCCACTTGATCGGCTGATCTTTTCTTAGTAGTTTGAATATGGGCTCACACGTGGCTGTAAGATGTGAGATGAACCTTGAGATGTAGTTCAAACGACCCAAGAAACCATGAACCTCTTTTTCTCTCCTTGGAACGGGCATTTCTTGTATAGCTTTCACCTTGTCGGGATCTACCTCTATGTCTCGTTGGCTCACAATGAATCCCAACAGCTTTCCTGACCTTACACCAAAAGTACACTTGTTTGGGTTCAACCTCAGCTTGAACTTCTTTAAGCGTTCAAACAACTTTTGTAGGTGCGTAATATGTTCCTCTTCAGTACAGGACTTAGCGATCATGTCATCCACATATACTTCGAATTCCTTGTGAATCATGTCATGGAACAGTGTGACCATGGCTCGTTGTTATGTTGCCCCTGCATTTCGTAATCCAAAAGGCATTACCTTGTAACAGAAAGTGCCCCAGGATGTCATGAAGGTTGTTTTCTTCATGTCTTCGGGAGCCATTTTGATTGGATTATACCCAGAGAAACCATCCATGAAGGAGAACACCGAAGCTTGCGCCATATTATCCACCAGTATATCTATGTGGGGTAGTGGAAAGTCGTCTTTCGGGCTCGCTTTGTTTAGATCCCAGTAATCTACGCACATGCGTACCTTCCCGTCTTTCTTAGGAACTGGCACTATGTTGGCAATCCATGGTGGATAGTCAACCACGGCAAGAAACCCTGCGTGGAATTGTTTGAGTACCTCTTCTCGGATTTTGTTATCCATGTCCGGTCGAACTCTTCTGCGCTTTTGTCTGACAGGTGCACAACCTTCTTTGAGCGGTAACCTGTGTACGACGATATTTGTATCCAACCCTGGCATGTCACGGTATGACCAAGCGAATATTTCTGCATACTCGTGGAGAAGTTTGACCAGCGTCACTTTTACGTCCTTATTCAGCGTTGCCCCAATCTTGATTTTCTTAAGTTCTTTGTCTGTACCCAAGTTTATAATTTCAATGGCTTCTTGAAGAGGGAGCATGCTTTTGGATTCCTTGTCCATTAACCTTGACAGTTCTTCCGAAAGTTCATCGTCTTCCTCACCCACTTCCTCGGACTGATTAGCAAGAGCCTCGAGTTTATATTGAGTTTCAGCAGTATTATTATCGGTAGTGTTAGAAGGTGATCTGCACATGTTTTATGTTTTGTTTTTAGTATGCAGATATGGTTGTGCTTTTTTTTTTCATGCAAGAAAGTTATTTGTCATTTTAGAAGAGTAAATGCAAGAAGGAACAATATTTTCAATACCAAATGCAAACAACAATTTTATTAATAAACTTTGAACTTTGAAAGTAAATGGGGCCCTTACAAACCAACTCTATGCATCGGGCGAGGCATGAGCGAAATTGTTTTTTTCTTTATTGAAGGGAAATAAAAGACACAACAAAAGTAAATTACTTCGAAATGAAAACTATCTCTGGTATCTCCAGGCTAGTCCAGTTCTGGAGCTACTCTCCTGATCTGATCATTCAGATGAAATTGGACATCCCCTCCTTAGGATCCATGCTGGATATTGCAGCTACGTGTTCATACCCGCCGGTCACGAAAGTCTGCATAATCGGGGGGAATCGTTGTTCCTCCTTTGCAGCGCTTGTGACCTTTGTCGGTTGATATCCTAACCCCAAGCGATCCTTCTTCTCTCAGATTTCTGGTACTTTTCCCCAGCCTTCCGCGTTCAAGTCTTGTAGGTCTCTCCAGGATGTTAACCGCCCTTCGTATCTTCTCTACAGGTAATGTGATAGCAGTTGCAATTTCTAGCGCTTGGAATGCAGTTTCTAATGCCCCTTCTCCAACCTCGATGTATTTGTATGAATCCAGGTTGCTAACAAATATATCCTCTTCCCCATTTACGGTTACTATAGAGTTTCCGTCCACAAATTTTATCTTCAGATGGAGGGTGGAGGTGACTGCCTCAGCTGCGTGAATCCAAGGACGTCCCAATAGGCAAGTGTAAGTTGGTTCAATCTCCATCACTTGGAAATTGATACAGAAGGTGTGACGACCGACCACAACAGGGAGGTCTACTTCTCCGAACACTGGACTTTGGGATCCATCGAAGGCTTTAACTACCAGACGGCTTGGTCTAACCACTAGGCCTTCCAAATCTATTTTATCGAGGGTGGCTTTTGGCATCACATTTAACGATGAGCCTGTATCAATTAGAACCCTAAATAGATGAGTTTTCCCACATTGTATCGAGATGTGCAAGGCTTTGTTGTGCTCTTTTCCTTGTGGAGGTAATTCATGATCACCGAACCCTAAACATGCCCCAGCAGTGAGATTAGCCACCATTCCACCAAACTGATTTACGGTGATGTCTTTAGTTACATGGGCAACATTCAGAATCTTCATTAAGGCATCTCGATGCTTCTCGGAGTGTACTATTAATGAGAGGAGTGATATTTTGGACGGTGTCTGATGTAACTGGTCCACCACCCTATAATCACTCTTCTTGATCAACGCCAGAAATTCCTCAGCATCCTTATCAGTGGCTCCCTTATCCTTGGGTATGCCTTCTATAGTTGGTGTTGCAGCAGTTTGATTACTGGCTTGCGCCAAGTTCTCATTAGGATGAGCAGTTTGTAATATACGAACACTACGAGTCATGCCTTAGGCCTAACAATACTTGACATGGCAGTGCTGGCGCCAAAATTGTACTCCCAAGGTACTGCTTTCATTTTGTCCACGGGGTATGGAGCTCTGATCGGGATGATCCTAGTGTGCCCTTGTATGGGTATTAGTAGTGGTGTTTTAGAATAGGGGATAATTAACGGCTTCCTTGCCCCTTAACTGGGTATTATCAACGGCTCGTTCCTGTCTAGCATAGCCACATATTCCTCTTCAGGATGTTCTTTCAGCTGAATTATTCCTTGGTCCACGAGCCTCTGCAGAGTATCCTTAAAAGCTTCGTTATGTTCTAGGATGAACCCCTTTGCGAGTAGATACCTCTTAAGGGCGTATATGGGGGAGCTCCTTTGTTGAACTAACTCTCGCTCAGTAACGACCTCAATTGTATTGACTGTGCCATCATGATGAGGCATGGGATTTGTCTTCACATTAGGTTTGTCAAAGGCAATTGCTCCTGACTCTATCAAGTCTTGAACCTTATGTCTGAAAGCCCAGCACTTTTCCAATGTGTGTCCGGGAGAGTTAGCATGGTATTCGCACCTTTCATTAGGGTTGAATCTGGGCGAAGCCTTTCCGAGAAGGGGAGGTGGAATTGGTTTGAGCTCCACTAATGACTCGCTCATCAAATATTTCAGTATCTCGTTTCTGGAAGTGGGCAACGGATCGAATCTCTTTTGAGGACCTTGGAACCTATTTTGTTGGGGTGGAAATGACATAGGAGGTCTAGATTCTTGGTGCACTACTGCATTGGTCTCCCCTTCCTTCTTTTTAGCGAAGGTTGAGGTGGGCCTCTTTGAGTGATAAGAATTAGATGACGCTCCTTGTATCTTCCCGTTTTTTATTCCATTTTCAATCCTTTCTCCGATGACCACTAGATCTGAGAATCCTGAGGATACACTTCCGATCATCTTATCGTAGTATGATCCTTGCAAAGTGCTCATGAGCATGTCTACTAACTCCATTTCCAGCAAGGGAGGTTGGACTCGAGAGGCCATCTCTCTCCATTTTTGGGCATACTCCTTGAAGGATTCCTCCTTTTTCTGCGACAGATTTTGCAATTGCATCCGGTTGGGTGCCATATCCAAGTTGTACTTGTATTGCTTTAGGAACGTGTTAGCGAGGTCTTTCCAGCTTCGGATATGTGTCTTTTCTAATTGCATATACCAGTCGACCGATGCCCCACTTAGATTGTCTTGGAAGAAATGCGTCATCAGCTTTTGATCGTGGGCATAAGCAGCCATTTTCCTGACGTATACGCGTAGATGAATTCTTGGGCATGTAAGTCCTTTGTACTTTTCAAAGTTAGGTACCTTAAACTTATGGGGAATATTCAATTCTGGTACCAAGCTCATCTCATAAGTATCCACATCAAAGACGTCATATCCTTCTACTGCTTTTAGCCTCTCTTCTAGCGCCTTGATTTGTCCGCTGTTCCTAGCATTCTCTTCAGAGTCAGAGTGAGTTTGCTTATACTGAGGCACTTGATTTGTATCATCCACATCCCCATATTGCAAATCCATATAGTCCTCGTCCTTAGGCGGATTGTTAGAAGGGATGCGAACAGTGCGAGGTACCCCTTCCTTCTGAGTGGTGGGAATGAATCCTTCATGGGAAGCTTCTCCCTCTTCATGGATTCTGATAATTCTCTTAGGGGAGTGGGCATTTGACTTGTGAGGGTCAAAGCCTCGAACAAATCCTAACAACGGATTGCCATCGTCTGGTAATTCTTCATACTGACCCTGAACTTCCTTAGTCTTTTCTTGTTTGTCCCTGAGGTCTTTCATGAAACTCAGCATCTGAGTCATTCCTCCCTTAATTTCCTCCACAGTACCTTTCAGTCGGGTTACTTCTTCGCGAAGGGCGGCTTGATTCAGCTCTAGCTGTTACATTTCTTTCTTCTTCTGAGACCGGGTTTGATATGGTGGTGCAGTTGCTTGGTTGTCTTCTATAATGGTGTGACTGGAGATAAAGATAGTTTTTTTTTCTCTTAATGTTTTGAAAAATACATATGGTATGCATGCTATTATTGTTATGCTTATGCTATGTTCATGTCTTATCCACATTATTATAGTATATATATATATATATATATATATATATATATATATATATATATATATATATATATATATATATATATATATATATATTATATATATATATATATTTTTTTAAAAATAATCCTTTGGTGAATATTATAGGAACAATGAGTAATGCGGAAATAAACACACTTTATTAATTGAAAAATTAAAAGAAATACCACTTCATTGTTGGTTTACCAATAGAAATAGAAACTGAAAATTAAAATACTTAAAATAAAAGCAACAAGGAAAAAGAATAAAATCTAAGAACGCCTTTGGATATCCGCTTTGAATTTGTCCACCATCTCTCTACAAAGCTCCATGAATTCCTTTACCATCTCGGGAAGAATGACGGGAGAAGATTCCGCTTTTTCCAAACTCTTCGGAATGTCTTGGATTAAATCATTGCACAAGAAGACTAGCTTATCATAATTATCGCGACATTTTTCGTAATCTTCAAGCATCTTAGGAACCATGCTCACATGCTCACTTGTCGTAGAAACAATTGTGTATTGCCTCCTCCAATAATCCCTTTCATCCCTTGTTTCCTCCAATATCTCCCTTTGCCTTATGAATACTTGTCTAAGTGCGGCCATAGCTAAAAGGGCTCTATTGTGCTCATTGGTGCGCTGTAAAAGTGCCTCTTCCATGGTCAATCTTCTTGTGCGCTCTTCTTGTCCAAATTTGCCAGCTTCTTGAAGATCATACTTGAGGTTTCTTATTTCCACTTCTTGATCCTTAGTCCTATCAGTTAATTCAAAGACTACAGTTTCTAGATTTTTCTCGAATTCTGCTTTGTCACGGGAAGCTTTCTCGTAACACCTTCTCCATTTTGCAATTTCCATATTTGCTTGCTCCAACCTTTCATTATGTGCTACTAAATTAAAATTAGCACTTAGGACACCTTCCGTTGCACGCTTTCTTTTACCTCTTTGTCGATCGCTTTCTTCCTTCATTGCTTGAAGTTCTTGGTTCTTCTCTGTAAGGTCAAAGCATAGTTGGCTCCTTTCGTTGGTAAGTTGATGTAAATCAAGCTCTAATTTTTCTTTTTCCTTTCAGGACGCCTCTAGGGCAGCCCTGATCCCTTCTATCTCTTCGATGGATAGAGGAATAGGATTAGGAGAATCAGGCTTGTATGCGGGATCCACAACAAAAGGAAGCAAAATCTTTCCAACTCTTTCTTGAACCCATTTAGTGTAAGGTTCTTTAGCAATAACATTCTTTGGCCCAAAGTCCTTTGTTTGAACATGCTTCCAAGCTTGAATCACCTTCTTCAATGTTCTTGGTTCACCTTTTCCGTTGTCATGCAAAAGTAATTCTTCCACTTGTTGTTTGGAAGGCTCACAATCCATAGAATGGCCCAATTGGCGCAATGCTAACACGGGGTTATAATTAATACAACCTAAAGTTCTCATTAAAGGCACATTGTTGAATTCTCCACATTTGTAAATAATCTTATCGGAATTTAATTTCTTTGCATACCATAAGATAGAATCTACTTTGAGAGCCCTCAATTTTTGAGACCAATCATATCTAGTCAAATCTTTAATCAAACAACTAGCCTTGTAAAGATGAGAAGTCAACCAAGAGTATATTAAGTGAACACAACAAAATAGCATCCCTCTTTTCTTTTCACACCGAGTATGGATAGCATAGTAAATATTAGCAAGGATGGTGGGAGTTGGATCCTTATTAAAAATCCTAAAAGATGTGAAAGCATGAATCGCGGCAGGATCAATATAATTAACATTTTTGTGTAATAAAACAACACCAAAAATTAGGAGAGCTAGAAAATGTCCACAAGTGTCCCATTGTTTCTTTTGAGCATAACTCAAAGTTTGAGTTTCTAAGTAAGATCTTTTGATCCCATGTATATCACCATCAGTTTTATAATTAGATTTCAAATCTGTAGCAGATACTCCCAAAGCTTTTGCCAAATATGAGAAGTCAACTTCTTTACCAACCCCTGTGTAAAGTTCCTTTTTAGTCCTTGAAAATCCTAGCATAGCATCCATCTCCTCCAAAGTTGGAGCCAACTGAAAATCTTGGAAAGTAAAACACCTAAGTGGCGGATCATAGAATTGAACCAAAGCGGTGATAGCTTCCTCTTGAAATTTTACCCTTAGCAAATCCAAGATATTTCCATAGCGGATTACAAACCTATCCAAAGCACTTCATGGCAACTTTTCTTTGATTATTTTCAGCTTCTTGATGTCTGGAGTAGAAACAGCAAAGTGGATAATAGGCCTCTTAGTACTCATCTTTCCTGAACATTCACCAATAGAATATATTTTTATTTTTTTCTTTTTTTTCCTGTGGATAAGACATGATAAAAATGCATATGATGGATGATGCATGCGAACATAAAAAAAAATAAAAAAAATAATAAACAAATGATAAACAACACATATATTTAGCACATAATCACATAGGCCCTAGGTTCATAGGTTCGACGTAGCGGCTCTATGGAGCCTACCCTTCCCATGGGTATGTTCTAGAAGGTCTCATGTGGCCGTTCGTAGCCTCCGAGACTTTTTGTCTCTTTGGATTTTAGAACAACTCATTTTATCCATGAGGTTCGAATTTTTGGGGTAGGTTCTCGGAGAGATAAGCTAAATACCCAGTCCTGCCCTCAACAAAGTCAAGCCTCGTTTGGATATTTCCGAATATTCAACCCACTCCGAGTGGAGTTATCAATAAGACTCGTAGGCGATTCAAGTCCCCCCTGATCTCAAGGATAACTCTCACACTTAGGTTTTAACACAAATATATAACCCAACAATGCATATATAATATAACAATCAGGCAGTTAAATGCAAATATATTAACATAAGCAATTAAATATTTTTAGGCAAAAATAAATAAATAAACAAATTAAATATATAAAAAACAATCACAAATCCTAAAAATGGCAAATTTGCCAAACCCTAAAAAATTTGCCAAAACCTAAACCCTGCCAAAACCTAAAGGAGCATAGTATTCACCATTAAGTGTTTTCCCCAGTAGAGTCGCCAACTGTAGCAACCTGCCCTAAAAATTAAATTTATTTAGAGTCGCCACCTATTCTACCAGGGAGAATAGGAAACCCTACGAAGTTATAGAGATCAGGGTAAGATACTATATTCAGGTCGAGGGAAGGTATTAGGCACCCTCAACCCTTTCCTAAGGTTTGCGTTATAAAGCTAAGGTTTATGGCTAAAATAAAGAAAGGTGACAGAAAGTTAATAGGGTTAAAGGCTCATTATTTGAACATGATTAGAGTTTGGAGGAGGGGGACTCGCCTTGTTACCAAGTGCCTACGTACCTCCTTATGGAGGATCAGATTCTACGTAGTTCGGGGAAAGGGTTGTACGCCCTTAGGATTTGATATGTAATTGTTCTAAAGGCTTTTTGAATTGCCTTATCGTAGTTATGATAATTCGTAGTTTTTTTTGAAAAAAAGTGTTTTAGGATTTGGCGTACAACCCTGATTTTTAATATGTACTATTAATCGCAATGATCAATAGATTTGATCACCATAATTAATAGATTAGTAGTGTATCATTACCAATTCTAATCAAAAGATTCGATTATCACTAATAACAAATAAATATGTTTTATAGAATCAATTATTTAATTTTATCATTATCCCTCGTAATCGATAGATTCGATTTTAAATAATAATGAATTTCAGAGAAAAAATAGGCTAATCATCGCAACCAATAAGATGGTTGAAACCCTTTAGCCAAATAAAGCTTATTTTTATTTTAATTAATCAAATATTCAAAAAAATCGATTATTACCCATCACGATTAATAGATTTAATCGGAACGAATAATAAATTAAAATTTAACATTTACAATATTTTAATTTATTAAAAATAATTTAAGTTCATAATTATATAAATAAATGTTAAAAAGTAATTAAGAAAATATTTAAATAATTAAAGTAAATAAGAATTTTTAGGATTTAGATTCAGTGTGGCAGATGTGAGGATTCATGGTATAGGGATCAAGCTCTGGGCGTTGGATCTAAAGGGTCAGATCTGAGGAACATGGTAGACTACTAACTCTGGTGCAGCAGGTAATCAATAGATAAACTCATTCATAAAAAAATGCTGAAGGGGGGATTCGAACCCACGCCCTTCTATCCACACCTATACACACACAACCACTCCACCAAATGCGCCCCTTTGATATATATATATATATATATATATATATATATATATATATATATATATATATATATATATATATATATATATATATATATATATATCTCCAAAGTATAATAAATAAAACTTAAAAGAATGTAAATGAAACGCGCGCGAATTTTCAAAACAACCAACAAGATGATGCCACGCCATCATCTTCTTCGCTTGACCTGCAAATTCCTGAAACAAATAGCTACGATTTTTACTAGGGATTCATCTTCTAGCAAATCAACCTGTTTAATAACGAATAGCACACATGTGCATATAAACATTTCGCGACCTGTCTATCCTCTTCGTCCCAACCGTACGAATCCAATCATGCCCTTGGTTTAACCTAATTTTAACCCTAACAGAAAACCCCAAATCCAACTTATGAACCCTAATTCGGCCGATAATGGTGATTTACGTTTTAAACATACAAACCCCAATTAAACCACCCAGAAACATTCAGGGCATCAAGAATAATCAGAATATACAATCAATTTTCCATGGATGCGCATGAATTATTCTAATCGATCATAACTTTAAAACCACATACCTTGGCTCGGTGGAGAACAATCTGGGGGTGTTGATGCAGAGCAACGATCCACACAGCTTCAGAATGATCTCGGGAATCTTTTGCAACCTTTTAATCTTCTTGTAATAGCCTAATTCTCCCAAACCGAATTGGAGTTTTTGATGAACTTTCTTGCTCTTTTCTACGTGCCTTTCACCAGATTTTTTTTAACCTCCCTTTGTTTGATTTGTGTCATGTACTTATAGGGGAACAAAATTAGGTCAACAAAACAATCCAAAGGCCCTTTGAATCAAATCTTGCCAAGCTTGGAGATTTGATTTGAAAGTTGAATGGAAACCTTATATTTTTGTCAAATTTTGTACCAATCTTTTTCACTCATTATAGCACGAAATTATATTGCAAATATGCAATAAATATTGATTGGAATTGATCAATATGAATCCTTTAATCCAATAATTGATTTTCTTTTCAATTATATCACTTTAAATCATTTTTTTAAGTGAAATAAAATTATATAAAATTAAATAAAAATGATATAATTCGTGGCCAAAGGTTTGGATAACTTAAGTAGCTTGTGGACCAAGATTAAGTCATAAAAGGTTAGGCCCATTTGCAAAAAATTTCAATTTGAACCTCTTTTATTTCACATTTTGCCTCCAAGATTACCCAATTTTGACAAGGCATATTTCTCTCAATTTTTAAGATATGAAGGAGTTCTAGGACTTTTTGGAAACCTCGAGATGTCCTCTATAAGCCACTTTGTAACATATTTTTCATTTGGGGATTTTATATTGATGATATGCCCTTTGACAAAAAACTGTCTTTGGTTGACTTTTGAAAAGGACCTATAATCTTTTGTACCATATCTCCCAACTGAAGCATTTCTGGCCTAGGCTTGTGAGAGACAAAGTTGTAGAGAACCTAATTTCCTTCCAAATAGGCTTTGAGTGAGGAATTTCTGATGTTCCATGTGAAAGTTATGGCCAGTCAAAGTTGAGTTGACTTTCTCCTATAAAAAACCCTAATTTGAACCTTTTGAATTTGTTCATTTCTGAGTTTTTATTGATGAATCATGATCAACCCTTGATCAAATTATGGATATAATCTCCCATACTTGATGTTGACCAAAAGTCAGAAGCTTTGACAGTACTTTGACCATGGTTGACTTTTAGGTCAACCTAGTCGGTTGTGGATCATCTGAGCCATTGAATGAGCACACTTTGGGATTGGATTTTGACTTTTGACATATAGAGGTATCTTGAAACATAATGAACCATGGGGAACTCCCTTGGAGACCTTATTTTGTTAATTTCCTCAGGAGGGTACCAAACCCTAGTTTTAAGAGATCCTTGCTTAGGAGAATGCCTTGATGAAACTCTTGAGCTTTGAATCATTGTGAATGAAATGTGGAAGGCAAATGTTGGGGTATGACTGTATGCAGTAAGTTAAGGTTGATGAGATAATCTTAATTGCATATATTGTTAGTATTTATACATACATTCATAGCATGGTCAGCTTTATGGTGGAAGCGGTGAAACTGTGGGTTCACATGGTAAGAGACGTTGATCCTTGAATAGAAATAGGCGTAGAAGACGTGATCCTTAATTGGAGATAGGCGTGTTGGCTTTGATCTTGTCCAAATCGGAAGATTGACTTGGATTCTAGATATTGAATTTGAAAGCGGTGAAACTTTGGGTTCACACGGTACCACATACATAGATTCACATTTATACATTTGGGTCACATTGTGTGCTTTGTGATTGTTTTTGTATCTATGAGATTGCTTTGCATGATGATCGATATATGGTATATGAATTGTCTATTTTGAGAAGAGTGATGAATTGTGAAATGTATGCTTGTTTATGTTTTTCATTTCCCATTATTATGTTTTCTTTAATAATTTGAATTCTCACCCTTTTGTTTGAATTTTGCCTTTTGTTGGTAACGTGCGGGTTCAGACGCTTAGTAGCTTGTTCCTGGTAGCCGGAAAGCTTCCGAGTTTGTTGTTTGATTAGGTAGCGAGTCATATGCTCTGGTTATGTAAAACTTAGGGGGATTTTGTATTGACTTATGCTTATGTTTTGAACCTTGCTATCTTTATGATTGTTGAATATTTTGGATGTATGTGTTAACATTTGGATATGTTGTTTAAAGGCCTTGTAGCCTAGATTTGTAAATTCAAGTAGCATGGATATTAATGTTATTTTGAATTGGTAGATGAATATGGTATGGGACATATTCATTGAAATTATGTGATAGCAGTTCTTTGGTTTTCTACAAGCGTTTATGCATAATGTATGGAAGCAGGAGATTTACATCATTGTGTTACAATATGATCTTTGCATATTATGATTGTTTATATGTTGTTTGGGATTTCCATTTTGTGGAAATCAACATGTAGAGCCCTTTTTCCTATATGCATGCTTACTCTGTGAATTGTATGTTATAATTTGGGGTTAGAAAAGGGGTGTTACATTAGTGGTTTAAGAGCCCTTTATTCCCGTTGTATTAGATTTGTGAATCTGACACGATCGATACTGTTTTGTCTATTTTGGTTGTTGATTGTCGTAGAGGACGATGGTTGCTGGAAGGAACGATGATGCCATTGTTGATGCATTGAGGATGTTGGTTGGATCCCTTGGTCAGATTCCTCAAGCCAATGTTGGAAATCAGAATGGTGATGATGATGAGTATCGTGCTTTGGGGAAGTTCCAGAGGAACAATCCTGCCACCTTTGAGGGAGAGCATGAACCGGATAAAGCTCAAGCTTGGTTGAAGGCGATTAAGAAGATATTTCAGGTTATGAATTGTACGGATGCTCAGAGAGTGCATTTTGGTACTCACATGCCCGAGAAGGAAGCGGAGGATTAGTGGGGCAATATGGCTCTGAGGTTTGACGAGGAAGGTATTCAGATTACTTGGGATCTTTTCCGTAATGCATTTCTGGAAAACTATTTTCCAGAAGATTGCCGTGGAAAGAAAGAGGTGGAGTTCATTGAATTGAATTAAGGGAATAGTACCGTGGCGGAGTATGCTGCTAGATTTCAAGAGCTTGTCAAGGATTGTCCTCACTAAAATACTATGAATGCGGAGAGGTCTAAGTGTTTGAAGATTGTGAATGGTTTGAGGCATGATATCAAGAAGGTGATTGGTTACAAACAGATTAGTCGTTTTGCGAAGTTGGTTAACAAGAGTCGGATTTATCATGAGGATAGTAGGGAGAGTGCTTATCACTACAAGGCTATGAATGAGAAGAAGGGTCAATTTCGTAGGAAACTGTATGATGACAAGAGGAAACAATCTGGTTTTGGGAAGAAGCCAAGTGGGGGAGGAACTTCTACTCCACTTAAATGCTTCAAATGTGGTGTTGAAGGTCATCATGCTATTGATTTTGGTAAGGATTCTGTTACATGTTTCAAGTGTGGCAAGATTGGTCATAAGGCAAACAAGTGTGGAGTTGTTTCATGTGTGACTTGTTACAACTCTGGGGAGCAAGGTCATATTAGTACCCAATGTGACAAACCGTAGAAGGAACAAGCGAAGGGAAAAGTGTTTGCATTGTCTGGTGCGGAGGCCACTACCGATGATAGGCTAATCCAAGGTACGTGCTTTATTAATCATACACCTTTGGATGCTATTATTGATACTGGTGCAACGTGTAACACCCGTATATTTTAATTTCTAATTTAATTAGAAATTTAATTAATAATTAGAATTATTGGTGGTTTGTGGAATTTAATTGGAAAAGAATGGTTTATGGTGTTGGACCATGTGTGATGTTAAGGAATGAGGGGGGTGTTATGTTAGTAAAGGCCTTATTCTAATTAAAGGTTATTTTATAAAATAATAAGGATTTGGGAAGAAAGGAAGGGAACGTGAAAGAGTTTGGAAAAAGGGAGAACATGAAAGAACTGGAGGATTTGGAACACGAAGAATGTGAAAGAGGAGTAGTAGAGGGAGAGACCAATCAAGAACTCTTTGCTAAAGTAAGGGGGACTCTCCGGTTAACATTTCTTATCGTGTTTCGGATGATAACATTGATTAGGAATATTGTCTAGGTCAATTGGATTATATGTTAGGTTTAGAGATGTTATAATTGATGAAAATTGCATAGATTATTGGTTAATAATGTGTTGTTTTGATGTATAATGATGTATGATGATACAATTGATGATTATTTGGCTGTATATGATGTTTAGAATCGATTTTGGACTTAGAATGTGTGAGATCGCAGGGTCTGTCGCAGACCTGAGAATCTACAAAATCGCATGTTCGCTAAGCGGAGGGGGGTCCGCTAAGCGGAGGACCCGACCTAGAAAGGTTGCTAGTGGTCCGCTGAGCGGAGTTCTGAAGGAAGTTCGCTTCTGTCACGAGTCGCTAGTGATAATCTTCTTTACATGATCT
The DNA here is from genome assembly GCF_029867415.1 of Vicia villosa. Taxonomy (NCBI): domain Eukaryota; kingdom Viridiplantae; phylum Streptophyta; class Magnoliopsida; order Fabales; family Fabaceae; genus Vicia; species Vicia villosa. The sequence continues at coordinate 2,682,070 of NW_026706810.1, read as the reverse complement.
GAGGTGGAGTGCCCTTTGTTGAGGACTTTAAGACCTGGAACAAGAGTTTGAAACCTTGAGAACATGTTATCGATAGTTTCGTCATCTTCCATCTTGAAAGTTTCATATTTTTGAATTAAGGCAAGAGCTTTGGTCTCCTTTATTTGAATGTTGCCTTCATAAGTCATTCTTAAAGAATCAAATATGGACTTATCAGAGTCTCTATTTGTTATTTTTTCATACTTTGTATAAGAAATCACATTTAGCATAATGGTTCTAGATTTGTGATGATTCTGATATTCTTTCTTCTGTTGATCATTCATACTTCTTCTTTCAACCTTGTCTCCTTTGTATCAACAGGATGTTCATAGCCATCGACTACTGTATCCCATGGATCAACATCATAACCAAGAAAGAAACTTTTTATTATGTCTTTCTAGCAATCAAACCTTTCTCCATCAAATATTGAAGGTTTAGGTTGTAGTGATCTCTTTCATTGATAATTGATGCAGGTGGTGATGGTGGTGAATCAACCATAGTGTTTCTAAAACTCGTCTGGAGTTTTATCTGATACGCTTAAGTGCCAGAATCGGAGCTCTGATGTCAATTGAAGGTGTGAGAAACACAAGAAAATGGGGTTGAGTTGGGTTGCACCAAATATAATCTTTTTGCAACTCAAAACTCAAAGTTAACAAGTGAATAAAAATAAATGACACTATTACTTTTATCCTAGTTCACTGTTATCTAAGTTACTCTAGTCCACCCGCCAAGGTGGTTTTTCTTCTCATTAATAACTTAATCCATTATAACCAAATCGATTATAGATAACAACAATGACCGCACCCAATGTCTTCACAAGACTTCTGACTAATACTAGTCTCCCAAGGAATCAACCACAATAAGTCCGATCAACCTTGTTGAAAACCCCTACAAGTTCACTTGATCGTTACCGTGAAGCCACTATGACCGAAACCATAGCCTTCTTGATAACTCTGACTAACACTTAGTTTCTCTAGGTACCTATCAACCAACGTTGATTACAAGTGTGTATTGCAAAGATGCTTCTGATAAGCAGATTACACAATGTTTAAGTACAACAACACAAAAGTGTCTAAAGCAACATACAAACAAAAGAGCCTTGCTAAAAATACAAAGCTATACAAAGAATTTCTCTAACAGAGTTTGTGCAACGCTATGGTGTAATTTTGTAGAACTGATTCGTTGATTTCAAATTCTTCCAATGGCTTCCTTTATATAGAAGGATATATCAGTTAGAGGCTAGAATAGGAAATACAGAGTACAGTTGGAAAGTCTCCAACGATCATGGTGAGAATGGTAAATAACAAATACATCTAGAACTATCCTTACACCACCCTATAACAGTAAAGGTCACAATTTACGTTACTACTTTTATGCTCACCATCACATGCAAGTCATTCTTGATCTTCTGAGACTTCTGATTGAATGTTGATTGAAGCATGTTGTAGAAGTATCAGAACTTGAATCTTCAGAGCCTAAGACTTTGAGTCTTCAAAATCTGTTCAGCAGAACCTTGTCTTCAGAGTCTTCAATATTTGGTCTTCAGAAGAGATGTCTTAAGATATTGAGAACCTGTTCAGCAGAACCTTTGTCTTCAGCATCTTCAGAACATGGGAGCACAAAAGCAATGTCTTCAGATCTTCAAAACTTGTTCAGCAGAACCTTGTCTTCAACATCTTTAGAACATGTGATACAAAAGCAATGATTTGGAAAGCCTCCAATGCTTCCTTGTAAAAGTCACAATCAAAAGCTCTTATACTGACTATCCTTAGAACCGTTGTAGAAGTAGCATCCCAAAATCTTGACTTCCTTTGTAACACATGTAGGTATTCCTCCAAAGTGTTAAGTTCATAATATGATGACATCACATGCCTTTTTGCCAGAGCTAAAACCTGTTTAGGAAAAGCTACACACTACACAAAAACCATTAGAATATACAATTGTTCCTTAATTTAACATAAAATTATTATCAAAACTTAAAGCCAAATGCATAACCAATCTTGTTCTTACAATAATTTAGTTAGAATTTTGTCGATCTTTTCTTGTTTCTCTTTAGGTTCTCAATTTTTTGAGTGTTTTTTTGTTATCACCTTTGGGTTTTTGTGAAAAAAAATCCAAATAACCATGTTTAATAAATTATTTACACCAAAAACCATCTTTTCGGAAAAATTACCTGTATGACCAGGTTTCAGAGGTGGTCTCCACATAGGAGCCACCTCAGGTGGCGCCAAAGACCATTTTCTCTTAACTTATGCGCCACCCAGGGTGGCATCAATGTATATTTTTGCCTTTTAAGCCACCTAGGGTGGCGCCTATATGCATTCCTATTTTTTTTTTAATTGTTTATATACTATTTTTTTATTTTTTTATTTATTAATAAAATTGTTTTTAACATAAATAAATAAATTATATTTTGTTTTTTTGATTTTTTAAAAATTGTTTTAACAATTAAATAAATAATGAAACACCACATGTCATTCATTCCAAACATTACAAATACAAGAAATGCATAAACAACATTACAAATACGGTCATACAGTTCAAACATTACAAATACGGTAAAAAAAAGAAAAATTATAAAACATGGATATTATGCTATTCACGACCCCTCCGACCATGACCCCTCCGACCCGGCGCCGGACCATGACCCCTCTCACCGCCAGTTCCGCAATCTGGAACTACTCGAATCCGGTTGGAAGGATCTCGACGACCCACTTCTCCACGACCCCCCCTATTCCTTGGTTGTTCTTGTTGTGTCTGGGTAGGTGGTCCTCGGATTAGCCCCTCCATGCGCTCATTGGACATGTATTCTTGTACGTTGCTGTCAAATAGTCGGGTCCCCATGCCCTCAAAGATTGGTCTTGGCGGTGGAGTTGCGTCATATGGTCGGTAAAACCCAGCGCTTGATTGGCCTTGGAAAAATGGCATTGTTTGTTGGGGTGTGGTGTACCCATATTGTTGGTGTTGTGGCAATTGGGGTGTGGGGTATCCATGTTGTTGGTACTGTGACGATTGAGTGGTCATTTGCTCGTTTGGGTCGTAATCGTCATCTAGATCCATGTCGGGGCTGGGTTGCCTATAGTAGTTGGAGGGGCCGGCGTCGCCGTGTTGTTGGGTGAAGCCCCATGATTGTTGCTGGATGGGTTGCCTAGTGGAGGTGGAGGGGCCGGCGTTGTAGTGTTGTTGGGTGAAGCCCCACGATTGTTGTTGGACGGGTAGCCTAGTGGAGGGGTCGGCGTCACGGAGTTGTTGGGTGAAGCCCCATGATTGTTGTTGGATGGGTTGACTTTGGTAGGGCGTTGTTGGTGTTGTTTGATATTCCTCATGGTCAGGTTGTTCGGATGTTTGGCGTTGTCGGCGTTGTTGGCGTTGTTGGGGTGGTTGTTGTGCGTATTGTTGTTGGCGGGGGTCGTGTAGGTAGTATGGGTCGGACACATACATATCGGGGGTTGTGACCGTTCTAAACCAAGCAACGTATTCCGCGGTTGGAAACATGGGGAGTTGGGCAACAGGGAATTGTAGCAGACGGTTGCGACGTTGCTTCCACATCTCACAAAATTCAGGTGCAAAAGTACGGTAATCTGCGTGGTCCCATTGTTGATTGACTCTTTTAATATGCCAGCGACCCAAATCAGTGGGGGGATCCGGGATTGGTTGATGCATGCCAAACTGCAGTCTCACACGGTCAGATTGGTGCATCTCCACGATGTTGAACCTTATTATCGGTACTACTGCAGTCCAAACTTCCCGGTCACTCTCGTTTGGCTCATGGTCCAGCAACAAGTATGGTCTCCAATTAAACTGCGTAGGAGAAAAAATAACATATTATTAAAAAACATGATGAATTGTAATACATATATATGATCATATAAAAGTTTAGGGGTAATACATCTTCAGCTCGGAGGTGATCAATTAGGTCCCGATACAAAACAACACTCCCCCTCGGATTCTTACTGTAATCAAATTTAGGACCACAGAACCTAAGAAAAAAGAGCAAAAATGTTATTTCAGATTTTTATGTAAAAGAGAGTTAGCGTTCAAGGAATAGCGTTGAAAAAGAGAAAAAGACGTACCTTGTTGCATAAGGGAACGTGTAGTTGTTCCTGCCTGCAGGGGATAGCGTCGGCAGTCTCCACCAACCCCATACTTGTAGGAGGAACGCACATCCATAGAAGGTGCACTTCTCGGAAACCGCGTTCTTACAAAGAGACTGGTATAACATCGCCAAAACGGCGGACCCCCAACTATATTTCCTAATCTTGCTAATACTATCAAATTTACTTAAATAGAAAAAGTTGACAGTGTTACCTGTCGACTCCGGGAATAAAAGTTTACCAAACATCAGCATTATATAGACCTTAGTCATTAACCAAACATGCTCCTCGGTAGAGTTGTCCATCAAGACGAGTTCATCATAATAAGCTCTAAGGGAGACCAGACTGATACCCTGGCCTCTTGAACCTTGAGTAGGCACAACTAGATCTCATCCCAACACTCTCTCACACAGTGAATTAGCATGTTGAACAGATCCATTAACAGCCTTGCCATCAATGGACAGACCAAGCAACATATAAACATCCTCTAGAGTAACAGTACACTCACCTATTGGAAGATGAAACGTGTGGGTTTCAGGCCTCCATCGCTCTTGTAAGGCAAGGATGAATTTTCTGTCTATGGTGTTGTTGCTGATTTTTATGATATGTCCGAAGCCACATGCTTGGAGATTCGGAATAATCCTCTCGTCGAGTTCAACATAAGCGTGAGAACGTGTACGGAATCGGTCAACAGCCTAAGAACCACAAATAAATCGATTAAACTGGATATCATATACGCATAGAAGTTTAGAAATAAATAAGTAGAAACTTACATATGTCGCCAAGTTCGCTCTAGTTCCTCTGTGTGTTTCACCCATGGTAAGAAGTTGTTGAGCCATTTTCAAGAACTCTTTAAGTTTTCTGCGGATTTGAAAATGCAAAGTGGTTTTTTGAAGAAGAAGAAGATATGTTGGTGAAAAGAAAGCAATTCTATGAGAGTATTTATAGAGGGTTGGTGGTTGCTGATGTTAAGTGCATGAGGGCCAAGTGGTGAGCATGCATGTGATACAGATATCAAAGTGATAAAGATGGGTTCACATGCATTCTGTGTTGAAATGACCATGCATTCCCGTGTTTTGTGCTGACTTTGTCTAAGCATGCATGCATTAATTGTTTCTGGCAGAATAGACTAGGCCTGCATCCCGTGTTCGGTGCTGAATTGTCTAGGCATGCATGCATACAGTATTTCGATGCAGGTAGATCACATGCTGGCGGATCAGATTAGGGTTTTGGCAGTGGGGACCACTAGACAAAATTAGGGCAAAAAAAAACAAAAAAAAAAAAGAAAATGAACTAATGCGCCACCCCAGGTGGCGCCATGCTGGGAAATATTGAACTAATGCGCCACCCCAGGTGGCGCCAACATGCACACATAATTTTTTTTTAAAAAAATTAGGGTTAGGGTTTTTTACGTTAATTTTAGTATTTTTAGGGTTTAGGGTTTTCTAGCCGTTGTTTCACCGAAAATAATTAGCATACAGTCTTTGCATGTGATTGTACAGTGTGATGGAGTCTGATCAAGTCGACTGTGCTGCAGTTCACCAGTGTCAAGCACACCTCAAATCAACTCAGTACATTTGTGACGATTCAGGCATTCATTTTCCATCAACTTTATTCGCATGTGATTGTACAGTATGCACTGCTCAGTATGGTTGTGTCTGGTCAAGTCGACTGTGCAGCAGTTCATCAGTGTCATGCATACCTCAAATCAATTGTGAAACAGTCTGGTGTGCAGCACTGTCATGCATTCATCAAATCAACTCAGTACGCATGTGATTGTATAGTATTCGCCTTCATAACTGTCATCACTCAATGTTCGTCTACATAAAGGAAGCCTCTAACGTGTAAAATAACACAACACATTACACATCTGATTACACATCTGAAATAAAACTCTCTACCCAGTCAACAATGGCCCCTCCACAATACATTATCAACGCTCATGTTTTTGGCGAGACATATGAAAACTATTCAGCTGCCTGTCAGCACCAATTCCAGCTCCATTGGCATTCCCTCCCAACACACCAGCAATCAAACCGAGAGCCTCAGCAATCGCGTCGTCGTTCCTCCCTCCTCTTCCGGCCATTGTTCTGCTAAATATCAAACAATATTTATTAGAACAAGAAGTATCGACAGTGTCAATCTTACACTAATCGCATACGAGGGATCAACCGACACTAAGACTCTGACTCAAACGACCGACTATGCTCTGATACCACTATTGTAACACCCTTCTAATACCCCGCATAAATAATAAATAATAATCAGAGTAAACATGAAAAAGGGCATTACAACTTCCAAATAATTAAACAATAATACTCATGTCATGCCATAAAAGAGAACGTCAACCAAATTTATTCAGATCATCATGTTTAACACAGCGGAATTATCTTTAACATCTGAATAACAAACAGCCAAGTCACAGACTTAAGACGTTAACATAAAATCCATCCAAAATAAAAAGTTTAACAAGTAACTCTAAACGACGCCCCCAGTGTTACACGACCAGAGCATGACACGGACCCAACTGACTCTAACGAACTACTTGACGAGCTACTCCTCACCAAGTACGAGAGCTACTCCTCAATCTGAAAAATAACAACAGTAAGGGTGAGTCTCATTCACATTTAACTAATGTTATAAGATATAGATAATAAGATATCATTTCACATGCCATTCACCCAATCACAGTTATGATCAGATTCAAACCATACAATCAGCAAGCAAATAACCAAATTAACACATATTATAACATTGGACAATCTTCCATTCATGTTATAATAGCAAAACAGCCTAATGCAATGCAACTACATGCATGTGGTACCAAAATCTGGGATAACCCAACTCACCAACCCACCATCGTCAAGGATACGGTAACACCCACTCACTAATTCCACACAATGGGAATTAGCTACCACTGATCCACCATCGTCAAGGACCAGCCACCAAAATGATTATGAATGCATGCATCAACCATAACATGCTCATCACCCACATACATCGATCAATGTCATAATCATCAATAAAACACATATTTCATACCAACAATACATGTATAATAAACACCAGTTATAACCACGTCATCATACATGTAAGACATTCATTAGTGAACCTATAAGCATATCCCACCACAACAAATAAGATCGAGTGTTTTAAAAATAATTCAAGCCACAACTCAAAACACCATTTGAGTATATAAATTATTTGATTAGCTTCACTGTACTCGAAACGGCACCAAAATCCGGCTTACGGTTTAAAAGTTACACATTTTTAAACTTTTCAAAACGACCTGTCGCAACAACTAACAGCACGCGGCGCCACACACATTCGCGGCGCGGAACGAATCGGAACAACGCCTTCGCGGCGCAAACAAGGTTTCGCGGCGCGGAACGAGAAGAAACTACGCCTTCGCGGCGCGGCCATACTCTCGCGGCGCGTACTGAGCACAACAAAAACTTCCTGGCCTTCTGCCAAGCAGTTCGCGGCGCCAACTCCTGGACGCGGCGCGAACTGGCGATTTCCAGCGCTCCGAATAGAAGAAAACAGCCTGCGATTTCGTCCCTCTTTCACCGAATCACTACCAAACCAAACTCACTCCAGCCAGATTTCGCATACAGTGAAATAACACATATTATAACACATTTATAATACATTCAACCGTCCAATTATCACCACACACGATCAATAGAATTCATTATAAATCAATTCCCCCAAAAACCTAACATTTCTACAACCTAAGCATAACCCAATTGATCCGAATAACATGATCAAATTCCATCATGCTACCTATAATCCCATAATAGAAGATAAACGGAAGAGTCCCCCCTTACCTGAAGGTTGATTCTTCGCTCTTCTTCGCGTCGCACTTCTTCGCTCTTCTCCTCTTTTCACGTTCAGACTTCTTTTCCCAAAACGCTGTAATTCTCTCTATTCCACAACTCCTTCTATTTTATGAAAATAAGCTTATCATTAGTAATGGGCTTCACCACTGACACCCCCCTTCTACTACACGCGACCCTGGCCCATTAGCCTCATTATTTCCATTATTCTCAGTTAACTCAAATAATTCTAATATTTAATCCAAAAATTAATTAAATTAAATAAAGAATTTTATGGGGTGTTACAACTCTCCCCCACTAGAAAAGTTTTCGTCCTCGAAAACATACCTTAGGCAAAGAGTTCTGGGTAGGAGTCCTTCATCTGGCTCTCCAACTCCCACGTAACATTTCCACCGGCTGGTCCTCCCCAAGCTACTCTGACTAATGCTATCTCCTTGCCACGCAATTGTTTCACCTTCCGATCTTCAATCCTCATAGGTAAAGTTTCAACTGTCAGATTATCCTTTACCTGCACATCATCGACTTGGATCACATGAGATGGATCAGCAATGTACTTCCTCAACTGCGATACATGGAATACATCATGCAGATTCGCAAGTGTCGGTGGCAACGCAATGCGATACGCCACTTCTCCAACCCTCTCCGTAATTTGAAACGGACCAGTAAAACGCGGAGTCAACTTCCTTGACTTCAGTGCTCTACCAACACCAGTTGTAGGAGCCACCCTCAAGAACACATGATCTCCTTCTTGAAATTCAAGTGTCCTTCTTCTTTTATCATGATAACTCTTCTGCCGACTCTGAGAAGTCTTCATCTTCTCCTGAATCATCTTAATCCTTTCTGTTGTCTCCTGAACAATTTCCGGCCCAATCACAGCACTTTCGCCAGATTCGTACCAATATAAGGCGTTCTACACCTCCGACCATACAAAGCTTCAAACGGAGCCATACCAATACTTGAGTGAAAACTATTATTGTAAGTAAATTCGATCAAGGGTAGATAACTATCCCAAGCACCGCCCTTTTCCAACACACAAGCACGCAACAAATCTTCTAGTGATTGAATAGTTCTTTCTGTCTGTCCATCCGTCTGTGGATGATAAGCAGAACTCAATCTCAGCTTAGTACCCAAAGCCTTCTGCAAACCTTCCCAGAATCTGGATGTAAACCTTGGATCTCTATCTGACACGATACTCGAAGGAATACCATGTAAACTCACTATCCTTTCAATATATAATTGAACCAGCTTCTCCATTGGGTAATCCATTCTCATTGGTATAAAGTGAGCAGACTTTGTCAACCTGTCTACAATAACCCAAATAGCTTCACAATTCTTCACCGTCCTCGGCAAACCTGAAACAAAATCCATAGATATACTATCCCACTTCCATTCTGGAATAAATAACGGTTGCATAGCTCCATACGGTTTCTGATGCTCAATCTTCGGCTTCTGGCAAGTCAAACAAGCATAGACAAATTCAGCTATTTCCTTTTTCATTCCAGGCCACCAAAACAGCTTCTTTAAGTCATGATACATCTTGGTAGCACCAGGATGAATACTCAATCCGCTACGATGTCCTTCTTCAAGAATACTCTTCCTCAATTCGGCAACATCAGGAACACAAACACGATTACCAAACCTCATTATACCATTCTCGTCGATTCTGAATTCACCTCCTTTATCTTGGTTAATCAGAGTCAACTTATCAACCAGCTCTACATCAGTCTTCTGACCTTCTCGAATTTCCTCAAGAATACTACTAGTCAGCTTCAGCATACCCAATTTAACACTGGTAGGAGTGTCTTCACATACTAAACTCAAATCTCGGAATTGCTCAATTAAATCCAATTCTCTCACCATAAGCATAGACATATGCAAGGACTTCCTACTCAATGCATCGGCAACAACATTTGCTTTACCCGGATGATAATTCAGTTCAAAATCATAATCCTTGAGAAATTCTAACCATCTTCTTTGTCTCATATTCAGCTCTTTTTGGTCAAAGAGGTACTTCAAACTCTTGTGATCGCTAAATACTTCAAACCTTGAACCATATAGGTAATGCCTCCACAATTTCAACACAAATACCACTGCTGCCAATTCTAAGTCATGAGTCGGATAGTTTCTCTTGTGCACTTTGAGTTGTCTCGACGCATAAGCGACTACCTGTTGATTCTGCATTAGTACACCCCCTAATCCTGACAACGAAGCATCACAATAAACAACAAAAGATTCCGCCGGATTCGACAAAATCAAGATCGGCGCACTAGTTAACCTCTTCTTCAACTCTTGGAATCCTTCTTCACATTTCGAATCCCAGACGAAAGCTTGACCCTTCCTAGTCAACTTAGTTAACGGCAACGCTAACTTTGAAAAACCTTCAATGAACTTTCTATAGTAACCCGCAAGACCAAGGAAACTACGGATCTCGGAAACTGACTTCGGAGCTTCCCACTGAGACACTGCTTCTACTTTCGTTGGGTCAACGGCAATACCATCCTTAGAAATTACATGCCCAAGAAAGCTCACTTCCTTTAACCAGAACTCACACTTTGACAGTTTTGCATAAAGTTTCTTTTCCTTCAATAGTTCCAATACCACTCTAAGATGATCCGCATGCTCTTTTTCATTCTTAGAATATATTAAAATATCATCAATAAATACTACTACGAACTGATCCAGAAAAGGATGGAAGATCCTATTCATATACTCCATGAAAACCCCCGGCGCATTGGTTACTCCAAATGGCATCACTGTATATTCGTAATGACCATACCTTGTTCTAAATGCCGTCTTCTGAATATCGTCCGTCTTCACACGAATCTGATGATATCCCGACCGCAAGTCAATTTTGCTGAACACCAATGCTCCAACTAGTTGATCCATCAAATCATCAATCCTCGGCAAGGGATACCGATTCTTGATAGTAACCTTGTTTAGTTGTCTGTAATCCACACACAACCTCATTGAACCTTCTTTCTTCTTCACTAGTAACACCGGTGCACCCCACGGTGAGACACTAGGACGAATAAATTTCTTCTCAAGTAACTCTTCCAATTGACTCTTCAACTCAGTCAATTCCGATGCCGACATACGATAAGGTGCCATCGACACAGGACTAGTTCCCGGAATTAATTCAATAGCAAAATCCACCTCCCTCTCTGGCGGTAATTCTCTTACGTCTTCTGGGAAAACTTCCGAAAATTCACATACTACCGGTAAGTCACTACTCACCGCTTTCTCTTTCACTTCCATGGACGCAATCAACATAAACACGGAAGCTCCGTCCTTCATTGCTTTATCCACTTGTCTAGCCGTCATCTCCAAGTCCTCAACACTGACATCATCAGGAAAAATAACCGTTTTCGTGAAACAGTTGATATGAACCCGGTTAAATTGCAACCAATTCATGCCCAGGATAACATCCAGTTGTTCCAACGGAAGGCACACTAAGTCCATTCCGAATTCTCTACCAAAAATATCAATTGGACAGTTCAAACAAGCAAACGAAGTAGTCACTGAACCCGACGCAGGAGTGTTAATGATCATACTTCCATTAATCTCAGATATTTCCAAATTCAGTCGCTTAGCACAATCCAATGAAATAAACGAGTGAGTTGCTCCAGTATCTATTATTGCAATTAAAGGAGTGCCATGGATAAAACACGTACCTTTAATCAACCGGTCCTCTGGGGTAGTCTCTGAACCAGATAAGGCGAACACCTTACCACCAGCTTGATTCTTCCTCGGCTTAGGACACTTAGGACTAATATGACCTTCTTCCCCGCAGTTGAAACAAGTTACAGTGTTCCCCTTGCACTCAATAGCAATGTGACCTGCCTTTCCACATCTATAGCACTTCTTTTCCTCACTTTTGCACTCGTGAATGCGATGTCCAGGTTCTCCACACTTGAAGCACTTAATAGGGGCACTAGAGTCTCCCCCACTAGGCTTCTTCCAGCCTCCAGCTTTCTGATTACCCTTACCATATGGCTTACCACGATCCATATGCTTTTTCCCTTTCCTGTCGACTAACTCGCGAGAGTGTGACGACTTCAGTTTAATATTGTCCTCTTCAAAGATTCGGCTGCAGTCAACCAAATCGACAAACCTGCGAATCCTCTGGTATCTGATACCCTGCTTAATCTCATCACGGAGACCATTCTCAAACTTAACACACTTCGAGAATTCACTAGCCTCATCATTATTGTAGTGGACATAATACTTTGCTAGCTCAACAAACTTGGACGCATACTCTGGCACAGTCATGTTACCTTGTGTCAGCTCCAAAAATTCAATCTCTTTCCTGCCTCTAACATCCTCAGGAAAGTACCTCCGCAAGAATTCTCTCTTGAACACAGCCCAAGTGATTGCAACACCTGCAGCTTGCAGTTCGTCCCTACTAGCCATCCACCAATCATCAGCTTCTTCAGACAGCATGTGAGTCCCATATCTCACCTTCAGATTTTCGTCACAATCAATCACCCGGAAGATCCTTTCAATTTCCTTCAGCCACTTCTGGGCGCCTTCGGGATCGTGAGTGCCTTTGAACAACGGAGGGTTGTTCCTCTGAAAACTATTCAGCTGCCTGTCAGCACCAATTCCAGCTCCATTGGCATTCCCTCCCAACACACCAGCAATCAAACCGAGAGCCTCAGCAATCGCGTCGTCGTTCCTCCCTCCTCTTCCGGCCATTGTTCTGCTAAATATCAAACAATATTTATTAGAACAAGAAGTATCGACAGTGTCAATCTTACACTAATCGCATACGAGGGATCAACCGACACTAAGACTCTGACTCAAACGACCGACTATGCTCTGATACCACTATTGTAACACCCTTCTAATACCCCGCATAAATAATAAATAATAATCAGAGTAAACATGAAAAAGGGCATTACAACTTCCAAATAATTAAACAATAATACTCATGTCATGCCATAAAAGAGAACGTCAACCAAATTTATTCAGATCATCATGTTTAACACAGCGGAATTATCTTTAACATCTGAATAACAAACAGCCAAGTCACAGACTTAAGACGTTAACATAAAATCCATCCAAAATAAAAAGTTTAACAAGTAACTCTAAACGACGCCCCCAGTGTTACACGACCAGAGCATGACACGGACCCAACTGACTCTAACGAACTACTTGACGAGCTACTCCTCACCAAGTACGAGAGCTACTCCTCAATCTGAAAAATAACAACAGTAAGGGTGAGTCTCATTCACATTTAACTAATTTTATAAGATATAGATAATAAGATATCATTTCACATGCCATTCACCCAATCACAGTTATGATCAGATTCAAACCATACAATCAGCAAGCAAACAACCAAATTAACACATATTATAACATTGGACAATCTTCCATTCATGTTATAATAGCAAAACAGCCTAATGCAATGCAACTACATGCATGTGGTACCAAAATCTGGGATAACCCAACTCACCGACCCACCATCGTCAAGGATACGGTAACACCCACTCACTAATTCCACACAATGGGAATTAGCTACCACTGATCCACCATCGTCAAGGACCAGCCACCAAAATGATTATGAATGCATGCATCAACCATAACATGCTCATCACCCACATACATCGATCAATGTCATAATCATCAATAAAACACATATTTCATACCAACAATACATGTATAATAAACACCAGTTATAACCACGTCATCATACAGGTAAGACATTCATTAGTGAACCTATAAGCATATCCCACCACAACAAATAAGATCGAGTGTTTTAAAAATAATTCAAGCCACAACTCAAAACACCATTTGAGTATATAAATTATTTGATTAGCTTCACTGTACTCGAAACGGCACCAAAATCCGGCTTACGGTTTAAAAGTTACACATTTTAAAACTTTTCAAAACGACCTGTCGCAACAACTAACAGCACGCGGCGCCACACACATTCGCGGCCCGGAACGAATCGGAACAACGCCTTCGCGGCGCAAACAAGGTTTCGCGGCGCGGAACGAGAAGAAACTACGCCTTCGCGGCGCGTACTGAGCACAACAAAAACTTCCTGGCCTTCTGCCAAGCAGTTCGCGGCGCCAAACTCACTCCAGCCAGATTTCGCATACAGTGAAATAACACATATTATAACACATTTATAATACATTCAACCGTCCAATTATCACCACACACGATCGATACAATTCATTATAAATCAATTCCCCCAAAAACCTAACATTTCTACAACCTAAGCATAACCCAATTGATCCGAATACCACGATCAAATTCCATCATGCTACCTATAATCCCATAATAGAAGATAAACGGAAGAGTCCCCCCTTACCTGAAGGTTGATTCTTCGCTCTTCTTCGCGTCGCACTTCTTCGCTCTTCTCCTCTTTTCACGTTCAGACTTCTTTTCCCAAAACGCTGTAATTCTCTCTATTCCACAACTCCTTCTATTTTATGAAAATAAGCTTATCATTAGTAATGGGCTTCACCACTGACACCCCCCCTTCTACTACACGCGACCCTGGCCCATTAGCCTCATTATTTCCATTATTCTCAGTTAACTCAAATAATTCTAATATTTAATCCAAAAATTAATTAAATTAAATAAAGAATTTTATGGGGTGTTACATTTCACAAGATCACCGTAAGCTAAGTTATGACATCATTTGTCAAGAAATCTTGCCTCTAGTTGAAAAAGATCCATCGTTAAAGGTGAAAACGATAATCTCTCATATCGTTGCAACGTACAACTACACTCCGTCTTATAGAAAGGCGTGGCTGGCGAAGACCAAGGCGATCGAAGTTGTGTATGGAAATTGGGAGGATTCGTATAAACGACTCCCACATTTCTTATATGCGCTTCAAATTTATGCTCCTGGAACTGTTACTATTTTAGAGACCCTTCCGGCGCAATCTCCAGACGGAACGTCACTTCAAGGAAATGTGATATTCCACAGGCTCTTCTGGACTTTCCGCCCATGTGTACAAGGATTTTCATATTGCAAACCAATTCTTCAAATAGATGGAACTTGGTTGTACGGAAAATATAAAGGCACCATGTTGATGGTTGTGGCTCAAGACGGAAATAGTAACATCTTTCCTGTTGCTTTCGCTCTTGTGGAAGGAGAAACTGCTGGAGGTTGGGGTTTCTTTCTCAGAAATCTTCGGACACACGTTGCCCCCCAACCTGGACTTTGCTTGATTTCAGACAGACATGCTGCCATCGAGAGTGCGTACAACAATCCAGCAAATGGGTGGCAAAACCCTACATCAACGCATGTTTACTGTATTCGACACATCGCACAAAATTTCATGCGGGAGATAAAGGACAGGGCTCTTCGGAAGACTCTTGTCAATGCCGGATATGCGTTGACTCAACCGACGTTCCAATATTATCGACATGAAATTGTAGCGGCAAATCCAGATGCAGGCAGATGGGTAGACAATCTTGCTAGAGAGAAATGGACCAGATCATACGACAACGGGAAGCGATGGGGGCACATGACTACGAATCTTGTGGAGTCTATGAACGGGGTGTTTAAGGGCATCAGACACCTTCCGATTACTGCCTTGGTGGAAGCAACATACTATAGGATGGCTTCTCTTTTCGCAAGAAGAGGTGAGCGTTGGAATGCAGTTATAGAATCCGGACAATTATGGAGCGAAACATGCGTCAAATTCATGAAAGAGCAATCTGCCAAAGCCAACAGTCACATTGTGACATCTTTCGATCGATTCAACCGGATCTTCAGTTTTAAAGAAACGATTGACCATAACGAGGGCCTTCCGAGACAACAATACAGGGTTCTTATAGATGAAGGGTGGTGCGATTGTGGAAAGTTTCAAGCCTTTCGGATGCCATGCTCTCGTGTAATTGCAGCATGTTCGTATGCGCATCAAGATCCATTAGCACTTTTATCTCCCATTTACAAGGCGGATACCTTGCTCGGGGTGTACAACAACTCATTTCAAGTGATAGCAAAGGAGGATTATTGGCCTGCGTATGAAGGGGACGTGGTTTGGCATAATGATAACATGCGGAGAAAGAAAAGAGGTCGTCCGAACAGCACCCGGATCACAACCGAGATGGATCATGAGAAAATGGTACGAAAGTGTAGCATATGTCGTGAAGTCGGGCACAATAAAAATACCTGTCCTAACCGTGGATCAAATTCCACCAACAATTAGTTGTATGTCATCTGTATTTTGTATCTATTTTTATTGATAATGTTTTTGTATTTGTATTAGTATTTGTATTTGTATTTGTATTTGTATTTGTATTTCTATTTCTATTGGTTATGTATTTGTATTATCCTTTATTAAATCAACTAGTTATGTCTTTGTCTCGTTGTGAATTTGTCTTCATGGCCCATACTGCCACTCTTTATTTTGGACAGTCAAATACGCATGCTTTCGTCTAGCTCCATCAAGTCAGTCATTGATCAGTGTGTCTACATTTATCATACATGTTAGGCGTGCTTGTGAACAGTACGCAACATCATTACTTTTTTCTACCCACTACTATTATAAATTAGGGGCTCCTATGGTTGAGTTTACACACAGATACACAAACTCCAAATACCAAACAATCACACAAACACAACCATGCCTCGCCGGACAACCATTAGGCCAGATGGATGTCACCGGACAACAGAGTTGCCGCCCCGGAGATCAACATGGCGTGCCGAACCTGAACCGGAGTATCGCAGAAGGAACGGACATGTCATATTCTCCGCCGTCAAACCTCTCATGCCGGTTATGTTTTGGAATATCTCTTCCGTCGAGCAACTCAAGACGACTCTCCTGAAATTTTTAGAGGGGGAGTACGAGGCCGGCGAACAGATAAGAAGCATCAAGAGGCTTAAAACAAGGGCTGATGATGTGACTGGAGCAACGATAACTTTCTGGGATAACGTGGAATACGACATTGATGCCATTCAAATGATGCATGGACCTAATGACATTGTTTTAACCGTGGTGATTTCTTAGATGTTTTACTTTATCTTTTTCTGTTGGTTATTTTCTATGTACCTTTTAATTAATGAATGAACTACTCTTTTCCGTGGACGCTCGAGTTAGCTGATTCACTGATCTTATCTGTTGCAATTTAATATATATATTTTTTTAATACTTTAAAATAAAAACAATTTTATTAATAAATAAAAAAAATTAAAAAAAAATAGTATATAAACAATTAAAAAAAAACAAAAAAAAAAAAAGGAATGCATATAGGCGCCACCCTAGGTGGCTTAAAAGGCAAAAATATACATTGGTGCCACCCTGGGTGGCGCATGAGTTAAGAGAAAATGGTCTTTGGCGCCACCTGAGGTGGCTCCTATGTGGAGACCACCTCTGAAACCTGGTCATATAGGTAATTTTTCCGAAAAGATGGTTTTTGGTGTAAATAAATTATTAAACATGGTTATTTGGATTTTTTTTTCGGTTTTTGTTTGTTAGTTACTAAAAATAATAAATGCTAAATTTATAAATTCAAATTTGAAAGTATCATATACCAAATTAATATAAATTGCATATACAAATTTTTTTAGATCTATCAAAACACACTGAATAACATCAGTCACGTGATACTCTAATCCCAAAATGTACGGTTTCAAAAACATGTTTTGCAAAGTAAAGAATATTACAAGATACACTTATCTCGTTATAATTAGCTTACTTAAATTAGACATTGTGTACTCAATGTAATTTAACAAATTCATTTCTATACACAATCACCAAAGTTGCATCACGTCCTTTAACCTGTCAAATAAAAAAATCATAAAAATATTATCCTACTTTCTTACGGGAATTATTCAAATGTTGCATCAAACATGAAGTTTATAAATATTATACCTTAAACATGTTACAAGTCAAACATGCACAAGCAAATCCGACTACATATATTTATAATATACTAAATCAGAAGCAGACATTATGAGCTTAACATTTCAATATCATTTTTTCTACATCTTCAATAATCCTACGTGACACCTCCGCAAATTCATTTTTACTTCCTATAAAATTAAACACGTATGTATTATTTTTTGGAGGTCATGGGTTCAAACCATTAAAAATTCAAATATATATCAACCTAATAAATAATTATTATCTTTGATAGATATTAGTTTCATAAATTTTATAGAGCACTATTTGTATTTGTCTTGCTACTATTTTTTTTATTATAAAAAATAGATAAAAGAAGAAAATTTCTTTACCCACCTACCTATGGGGTCACCCCCAACAAAAATCCCACTTTATCCCTGCTTCGGAAATGCACTTCCGAAGTTTTTTTTTTTTTAAATTTTCTTAGACTTCGGAAGTGCATCTCCGAAAACACAAAATGGGGGGTGTTTTCGGAGATGCACTTCCGAAAACACCTTTTTTTCAGATTTTGGGGGTTTCGGAAATGCACTTCCGAATTATGCAGAAACTGTGTTTTTTTTATTTATGTTTTTCTTGACAGTCTCTTATTTTTAATTAAAGGAAAACGCCAAATAAAATAAGCGACATATAAACAGAAAATACTAATATGATAAATCAAATCCAAATAATATATACAAGCCGATCCAAATAGTAATAGTGTGCGAGAGATACAATCCGAAAACAAAAAAAATAAACCCGGACCCCTACTGGGTATGCCTAACCCTCTCTCCATGGGACCTCCTCTGCCGCCTGTATGCCGCCGCACGGCCCGCATCAGTGACGATCATATCCATCACGGCGACTGCCTCTGGACCGCCCTGATGAACGACACGTCGATCCAACGCGTCCCGCCCAAGCATCTCTATCCGCTGGCAGATCGGCAGGAGATCAATGGCGTAGTCATCCTCGGCCTGCTGGTTCTCTAGGATCTCCTCGTGTGCTGGCCTAGGAGCGCCGGAAGCGTCGGATCTCAGCAGAGGATGTGACACCCGATAGAACCATGTGACATACCCCTCCATACTGTGCCAGTCCTGGGTGACCCGAATGCGACGATACTCCTCTGGTACCACATGACGCTCTCAATCCTCAAATATGCCAATGAGCTGCACTCGGGTCACCGTGTCGGGAGCAGCCTCAAAAGGTGACCTGGGTATCATCTGCACATACCCAAACTGTCGCATGCACCGCTCAAGGAGATACCGCACCATGGTGCTGCTCCCGCATGCCAACCAGCCAGAATATAAAGATATGTCGTCAAAGGGGACAACATGAGTGTAGTCGCTGAATGGCCTCCAAGTGACGTCATCGTGCATCGTGCGGTCGAGATACCCACGGTATGGTCCCACTGCATTGTTCCCCCTCTGGAGAACGTATCTGGCGGCCCTGGGCATGGCGTCATCGTACTCATGATCAATGTGGAAGCCGTGGATGCGGGAGAAGTAAGAGATGATCCAGCTCTTAAACACAAACACGATAATGTATTAAAAATAAATACGAAACATAAATAAATACGAAACAATTAAAATGAAACGTACCGTAAGTAGTGTGCAGGATCCGGTCAACTGCCTCGTCCTCCAGTTGGAGGTCTCATTCAACTTCTGGTATAGGTATGCCAGAGTAGCTGCCCCCTAGTTCCACTGGTGAACGGTAGTCAAGTCCATGAAGTAACGGAGGTAGGTCACGTCGACGTACCTTGCACTATTGTCCACAAAGATTGCAGTGCCTACCACAAACATATACCATCATCGGAGAGCGCAGCCACGTTGATAATGTGTAAATAGGTCGTCACCCGCATCCTCGGCTTCGGACGCCGCCACCAGGTGGTGCTCGAAATAAGTGCTCAGTGTGGTGAACCAGATATGAGGCCCAAATGTCGTGATGCACTCATAGTCAGCAACTTTGGGCTCCATACCCAAATAGAGCGTCATCCACTCACTGGCTTCGATCCTCTGGATCCAGGAATGGTGCAACAACGCCCCCCTGGTGTTTACGGTGATTTCCGGTAAACAACCGCTAGTCTTCCAAACTATAATAAATATGATTTGGTTACTCGCAGGATCGACTAGATTGATCCTAGGACACATAGTCAAGAAGATTGTCATCAACGTTCATTCGAACCATATTCATTATTTGTCTTCTTCAATAAGCGTTGTTCGATTAAAGAACAAATAGTCTTGACAATCACTTTGTTACATATAAATGTGACTTCAGCGAAAAGATAAGTAACATAACATAGAAAATTAAAAGGACTATTGAAACGTAAAGAATCTTAAACTGCAGAAATGTAAAAGACTTTGAAAGTAAATAACATGAAAGTAATTCGAAAGTAAATGACATTAAAGTAAAGATACAGAAATGTAAATGGCAAGAAGTAAACGAAATGCAGTAATTCTGGAAGATATTTAAAAATAAAGGATAATACACATGTATTAAAATGGTGGTGTCATACGTACATTTTCTCAGCGAACTCTTTCTCTTAACGCTTGATACTTGAGTAAATATGTGAGTGATTTGTACAAAATGAACACACAGAATCCTAACATTAAGACTCCTATTTATACTAGTTTCGACCTTAACGGTCCTACACTAATCTACTGCCACGTTTCTCATAAGAACTTCTAGCGATGCCATCTGTTACTTGGACAGTTACGAAACCGTCTTCAAATTTCAAATCTTCCCGCCTGAGTCTGTCTTCGACGCGTGGCAGTGTATTAAACAAACACTACGAAAAAAACACGCTAAGTAGTAATACTTGAATATATTTATAAATTTGTCTAAGTCCCCGAAGACACATACTTTTCACTAGCTTTCAGTATTCATTATCTTCATAGTGAACTTAGAAATCTTTACTCTCGAAGCATGACCATCAGTAGCCATTCTTTTATTTTTAAGGGATGGCCATCAGTAACCATCTTTCCTTCGATTTTCTACTTCTTCGAAGGATAAATAATATAAAACGAAATCTTCAGCTAACAAATTGCCCCCAATAAATGCCTGTTTCGAGAGTCAACAGAAATAGGCGTTTCTTGTCATTATAAGATTTCGTTCTTTATTGATTTCTGAGAGTTCCAAGACTGCTGACTAACGTCATAATCATTGATGACCCTGTTTCCGAAACGTCTTGTCATTTTCAAAGATGTCTTCTCATAACTTACATTCCCACGTTTTAACCTTACTCCTTGATCATTACTCCTACATGCTAGGAGTGAAGCTAGCTTTATTCGACCGCCGTTGGATTAAATCACCAGCCGCCACGTGTTCTTTGGATTTTACCCAAAAAATTTAAAAAGGGTTTCCGTTAAACCTTTAAATACTTGGTCTTGCACTTCTACACAACCTTTCATCCCTATTTCTTCATCTTCTTCAAAAAAACCAAACATCTTTAATCTCTTCAAAATCTCGTTCTCTTAATCAGAAATTTCTCTATGGCTTCATCTTCAAATGTTCTTCAACCTGCTCTGAAGCTCCAATCAACAACGCGGTCTGGGGAACAAGAGCATGTTCAAAACCCTAACACCGAAGAAATACGCGCTATTTACGCTTCCCAGGTAATCATTCCCTTTGAACTTTCTGGAAAATCTCTCGCTTTTATGGGTCCATTACCAGGTGAAAATATCCCATCTCTGAATAAATTCTTCCCTGCTTATTACAAGACTAGACCATTAGTTAGCAAAATTAAGATAGATAAAGATGGCTGTTCTCCCTCAGGAAAATCTGCTAACATGGAAGAAACTCCAACTGTAACTCCTTTAGCTTTAGCGAAAATTAGGGTAAACTATATGACCAACTCTGTAAAAGTGTTTAGGTCAATTCCTTTGGCCAAGGATCCTGATTTGTACTATGCCTGGTTAGAAAAAGTAGAGAAACAGAAAGAATCCTTCTGGAAATCGTTAGGAATATACGATTTGATTCAACTGTCAAAGACAGGTTTAGAATACAACCAACCCATGTTAGTAGCAGCGGTTCACTTTTGGGATGCTTCTCACGACACTTTCCATCTCCCCTGTGGAATGGTTACCCCTACTCTTTTTGATGTGGCTGCGATTACAGGACTTCGACCAACTGGCGAAACCTTCGATCCTAACGAAATGGATAATGATACTATTGGTTTTAATGACTCACAAGTCACTTATACTGCATTCATCCAGAAGCATCATATTACCACCGAAACGGCAGTATTCGATGAAGAACATATTGCTTTTCTAGCGCTATGGCTTTCGCGATGTGCCTTCTGCTCAAGATCTATTCAAGTTGCAAAAAGATACCTTTGCATGGCTAATCAGTTGCATGCTGGAAAAAAGCTCAACCTCAGCCAACTGCTTTTAGGGTCTCTTTATGAAAACCTCAGCGAAGCTGCAACCCTCACCAAGAATTTCAAATCTGGTAGTTTACTTTATGTTGGCCCTTTCTGGCTATTACAACTGTGGCTTAATGCTACATTCGAAACTCATCTTCCCTTTCGAGGAAACGTCAATGAGGAGGATAGCAAAATCAAGAATCGAACTATAGAAGGGACCAGGTTAGCTTACCTAACTCCAAAAGAAGAAATTGGAAAGCTTCGTGAACACTTCTTGGCGTATTCAATGATGTTTGCCCGGCGTAACCAGTTCGATCCTTCTATGGCCCCCTTTGTACACAGAATAATAGGTCCTGAATGGTTTACTCGAAAATTTCCATCAACATCTCAGGATCAACAAACTGAGTCTATGGAAATTTGGGAAGCCTTTCTGACTCCAAGATTATTTTCCCATCGTCTTCGACCATCAAAAGGTCAATGTATTCTCATGTGCTACCAACCAAATTTGGTCTCGAGACAGTTTGGGTTGGTTCAAATAAAACCCAAGTGTTTATATGAGAAAAGAAACCATATGTGTTTCCATACCTTGTACTTGACTGAAGAAGAATGTAAAACAAAAATCAACAAATACGTTGGCACCACCAAACTTCCTCCTGTCTCTTTCGAACCTGCTTTTTATTCTACACCAGACTTTCATCAATGGTGGACGGATTATTATAGCTCCCAAATCTTTGATGCTGATAGCCTTGCTCAAGAACTAACTGCAGCTTTTACTGATGTGCAGGAGAATTTTCAAAAAGGTACTTCAACTCATATTAAAGAAATCCAAGCTTTTCAAAAATTCTTTGAAACTATCTACATGCCTGATGATCTTAGTCGGACCGTTCGTGAGGCTGCAGTCATTTTGCGCGAAAAGTTTTCCGCCAAACTGGATAAGTTGAAGTTGCCCTCGTATGTTCGACCAGAACTACGTTATGAAGTGGCTTTCAAACTTAATCCTCCAAAATTCCCTCCACTACCAAGTGCTGATTTTGGTGTGGCTCTAAGTCCTCCTTTCCCAGACTGGTTCGTGTGTGGGAATGCTCTCAAAATTCTTCGAGAGAGTACCAAAAAACGCGTTGAACGAGTGGTTCCGACTAAGCATACCTTGGATACTTTCAAAGGACATCTTCATATAGATCTTAAACATGTTCGTGTCCTGACCCCAATACCTGAAGGTTTGGATTAAGACAATCTTTTCGACTGACTTTTCTTTTCTTTGCTGATATACTGATTTCAGTTTCAACTACAGCTGTTGCACGAAGGAGGAAGATCAAGGAAGCTTCTACCCAAAAAGATTCTGGGACATCTAAGAGCAACAAACCAAGTGAAAGTGATTCCATCGTTACTGACAAGAAGCCCACGGTACATACTCGTCTCATATTCTTGATTTTGTACAATCTGTGAGTAGTATCCATCTTACTTATCGTCTATTTGCCAGAGCTCGAAACCCCCAACAGGTTCGAAGCGGAAAGCTTCCTCGACAGCTGCCTCAGATGGCGAAGATAAATCCCCTCCCCAAACTAGACAAGGACACAAGAAGAGACAAAAAACTGTTACCCCTTCAAGAAAAGGGAAAAGGATAAGCCCCTCTAAAACTGTTTCTCCTGGTGATAAGGCGTCCTCTGAAGAGTCTCCTTTGAAAACTGCTAGTAATGCTTTCGTTGTGGAAAGTCATAATTCAAGTCCAGACAATATCCCAACCAAGGTATTTGGGTTCCACCCCACATATTATCTTATGATCTTAACCAAATAATTAAACTGACATTTACCTTGTTATTGCAGGAAGACGCTGGCACTGCCACTTCAGGTTTCAAGGACCATGGCTTTACCATTAATGTTGACAAACTTTACAGTAATTGTCAAACTTTAACTTTCGTTAACTAAACCCCTCAAAGGCTTATCTTTATGACTAACTTTGCTCTGTTTAACATAGGTACCTCTCAAAATCAAACTCATTTCCTCTCGCCAGTCTTTGAAGACGTTAGGCCAATTGCTACCATATTGCCTAATGAACCAGTCGAAGAAAGTCACTCCACTGACGAATCCCCACCTACTCATCAAGACAAAAATTTGGAAGAAGATCACCCATTCTCAGGCAGCGACAATGTGAACCCCCAAACACATGACAGTGAAGATACTGCGTCGGAGCAAGATGCTATGGAAGAAATTTCTCAACCAGAAAAACAAGATCCTCAAGGGACTTCGACTCTTGATACGAAAACCATTCCTGAGACAACTCCGTCGCTTGCCCCCGTGAAGCCTACTCCTTTGGAGCTGGAACAACTTAAGCAAACTGATCCTCTTAGTTTCTTAAAGGCCATCATGGATGCGAATACTTCTTCGCCTTCGGAGCTTAATGTCTCTCCAGCTGCAACTGTAGAATCTGGTGATAAAGAAGATATTCCTAGCCTCCTCCGACAAATAAAAGAGAGATTCTTTGGGGTCAATCTTGTAGACGTCCTCAACCGGGAACCTATTAAGAGTCACAACTTAAATCAACTTCTAAAGAAGGTAGATTTGCTTCAAGTTTCCACAGAAGTTTCAGAGGTAATTGTTCTGTTAGGCTCTCTACTCGAGCAACTCCAGGCCAACATTCTTCGAAAGCAAAATGTCGAAAAAGAGCTATCTGAGACAAAGGCCTCTCATGACTCTTCATGGAATTCTGCTGTGGACGCAACGAAACAAGGTGAGGCCCTCAAGCTTAAACATTCAGAAAATCAGAAGGCTTTTGATGATTATGAGAAGAACATCAACTCCTGGAAACAAGAGATAAAGGCACTCGAGGACAAGATAAAAGAAGCTGAACGTTGTCAGGCAGCCATACAAAAATCTAACCAACAAGATTTGCTCGAAGTGGTGCAGTCGGGAATTAGACATTTCGAGACTGCACAGAAATTAGTGCCAAAAATCGAAAGATTGAAGAAACAACGGGAACTAATCGAGCTTCGTATGTCTTCGTGGGAGACTCAATACTTGAAGATCAAAACGGATCTCCCTAAGGATTTTAACTAGATGTTTTTCAGTCCTGTTACTTATTGCACCTTTGTTTTGTAATCGAAACTACTGTAGACTCATAATATTTGTATGCTTGACTCCCATTTATATCTATAATGTTTGCCAGCATTACTTTTAGCGAATCTAAACATTTCTGCCAAAATATATCTTTAGATTCTCTACAGTGCTTTTTATTTAATGCAACGTGTAGAATCCTGAACATCTTTCGCAGCATCCTTGCCTCTAGACTTGACGTTTCCCCTTCTCTAGCCATAATCATTATTAAACAGTGACGTCACTTTCTCCAAAACGTCGGTTTAAGACGTGCGTGCATCAGTTTCATGATTACTTCTCAACTTCCAAGGGCGGGAAACGGCGGAAGCCATAACTTCTTTCTTTGGAAAACCAACCGCAGTCCAATCACTCATTAACAATTAAAAACCACCCTTCAGTATTCCCAGTCTATATAAAGGGTCAAATATTGTCTTCATTTCTTCATTCATGCGCTTTCTCTCCAAACCAAACACAGAAAAAGAAAACGCACAACTTCTCTCTCAGAACACCTTTCTTATCTTGCAATGGCTGATACTCTCTTCTTTAACGACATCAAAGCCCTCATCAGAGGCGAGTTCAGACTCTCTGAGGATGAACTTGTTCGTCATTTTATCAACATCGAAAACCTCTTTGTCAACCAAGAACTGGACTTCTATTTTGAAGAAGTCTTGGAGGGTGCTATTTACCCCAACATGGTGGCAGAATTCTGGATGAATGCGTCTTTACGCATAGATCCTGAAGGTAGGACCACCATTGATTCTGAAATTCGACACGCTCGTCTCAGCATCACTCCCACCACTATTGCCAACCTAATAAGATGCAATAACTCTGGTGAAACTTTTGATGACAACAGTTTCAGCATGACTACTCATCTCATGTTGAGAACTCTTATGGACAATGATCGCTTCAGTGCCAAAGTCATCAGGATCTGGCACCAGATGCTCGTGGGGAACTTCCAACCTCGGCGGATCGATGAAAACAACATCATGGTTGAAGACTTGGAGTTCATCCTCTGTGGTCTTCGAGGGAGGAAAATTAACATTCCTTTGATGATCTTTAAAGGACTTGTTAAAGCTGTCTCTATCGGTGTTGACCGTCGAGGGAGTGTGACTTGTCTTCCCTACGGGAGACTCCTCAGTTACATTTTCCTGAAGAAAGGTGTAGTGAGGCGGATGCGAGGCTCTGGAGCCACGGATATGTTCGAAGCTGAACCTTCGCCTGTGCTGTCCTTGGAAGGCTTGGACCAAAGGATCAACTAGCTAGTTTTTTCCTTAGGGTTTTTTTTTTATTTATATGCCCCCCTTTTTTTCTTCTTTTTTTTTGTAATCTTGGATCCTGTTCTTTGGATCCCTTGTAATGCATGTACTTCCATGCTTTTAAATGAAAAACACTTTTGGTGTCTCCTTAGACTCTTTTCCTTCCATTTAAAATTTATTCTGATCGCAAAGCCATTTTGATCAACGTAGCGTATATGTTTTGACACATGCCTGACCATTTTGGCTTTTCGTAGTACCCTGAGTATCTACGTTTTTGCAATCCTTACTTCGTACATACTTGGTTTATATCTCTTCAAATATTTCCCGTTTACTCTTAAGATCCTACGATCTTCTGCTAATTCTTCAATTTCGTAAGCATTGTTCGAGAATACTTTCAAGATTCGAAAGGGTCCTTCCCAATGTGGGGACCATTTACCAAGTGCCTGATTCTTTCGATCTATAGGTAAAATAACTTTCCAAACTAAGTCATTATTAACAAAAGTTTTACCTTTCACCTTTTTATTATATGCTCTGGACACTCTTTCCTTTTGCCTTTTTATCATTTCCAGTGCCCGAAGTCTGTCTTCGTCCAAATCTACTAACTCATTCATCATTAACTCCCAGTATACGTTGGGAGGAATGTCTGCTTGTCTTTGTATTCTTACCGATTGCAAACATATCTCAATTGGGAGTACTGCATCATATCCAAACGTCAACTGGAAAGGAGTTGTATTTGTAGCTTCTTTTGGAGATGTCCGACAAGCCCAGAGCGCTTGATCTAAAGTCTTATGCCAATTCTTAGGTTTCTTTCCCACATGTTTCTTAATAAGGCCAATTATTATTTTGTTTGCTGCTTCAACCTGTCCATTTGCTTGGGCGTAATAAGGTGTAGAAGTAAATAACTTGAAACCTATTTCTCTGGCAAAGTCTTGCATTTTTCGTCCAGTAAAGACTGATCCCTGATCAGTTGTTATACTTTCTGGGATTCCAAACCTATATATAATGTAATTCTGAATAAACTCAATCACAGCCTCTTGATCCACATTTGCCAGTGGTATTGCTTCGACCCATTTTGTGAAATAGTCTATTCCTACCAAAATGTACCTTTGACCTTTAGATGACTTGGGGTGAATTTCTCCAATCAAATCTAATGCCCATCCCCTGAAAGGCCATGGTTTTACTATCGTACTTAATTCGTTTGCTGGAGCGTGTTGGATACCTGCATGTTCTTGGCACTCTTGGCACCCTTTCGCAAACTCTATGCAATCCTTTAACATCGAAGGCCAATACATCCCATAACGAAACAAGAGCCATTTCATTTTGTGCCCTGCTTGATGTGCACCACATGCCCCACTATGTACGTTCGACAGAGCCAAATATGCTTCTGCTTCACCCAAGCATTTCAACAATACCCCTTCAGGAGTTTTCTTGAATAATTCATTTCCCATCAAAAAATATGACAATGATCTATACTTGATTCTCCTGTCTGTATCCGTCGAAGGGTTTTTTAGGTAGCTAATAATTGGACTCCTCCAATCTGTGTCTGCCAACGAGTCTATATTTAGTACTTCGAATTGTTCTTTGTTGGCATAACCCAATTGTGAGTTCTCTAGATCACTTGGCGAAAGTTTAGTAAACATTGCTCTTCCTTTTACTTCAATCAATTCCTCCAACTTTTCTTTTGATACTTTATATCCTGAAGCTAATTGTGCCAAGTCGTTTGCTTCCTGGTTATTCACCCTTGATACGTGTTTTAATTCCACATATTCGAATTTCTTGAGTAGTCTATTTGCGATGACAAAATACATGATCAAATTCTCTTTGATACACTTGTACTCCTTTGTCAATTGTTTGATGACCAATTCGGAGTCTCCTTTAATTTCGACTCTGGTTGCCCCCAATTCTTACAAAGCCTCAAGTCCAGCAATTAATGCTTCGTATTCAGCTTCATTGTTGGAGCATAATGGACCTTCGATTTTAAACTTGAGCTTTGTTGGAATTCCATCAGGAGAAATTATCAATATTCCAACCCCAGTACCCTCTCTATGTGTTGAACCATCGAAGTATAACTTCCAAGGTTTTAAGTCCACATAATGCTGATGATTCTCAACCACCGCATGGTCGACAATGAAGTCTGACACAATCTGACCTTTCATTGCCTTGAGAGGCTGAAATATTAATGAATATTCAGTAAGGGCCAAAGCCCATTTGCCAATTCGACTATGTAGTATTGGCTTAGATAACATATGTTTAATAACATCACAATGAGATGAAACGTAAACATCAACTGGCTTTATATAATACTTAAGTTTGATACAGGAGAAATACAAACAAAGGCAGAGTTTTTCTATATCAGTATATCTAGTCTCTGCATCATTGAGTACTCTACTTAAGTAATAAATGGCTCTCTCGATGCCATTCTCATCCTCCTGGGCAAGCATGCTGCCTATTGTTTTATCTGATGCTGAAATGTATAGGCGCATGTGCTTCTTCCCATTTGGGGGAGATAGAATTGGTGGACAAGTCAAGTATTGCTTTATCTGATCGAAAGCTTCTTGATGTTCAGCACGCCATTCGAATTTTCCTTGCTTAAGCCGAAGTAGAGGTGAGAAAGCTTGCGTGCGTCCACTCAAGTTAGAGATAAATCTCCTTAAGAAATTTATCTTGCCCAATAATGATTGTAGTTCTTTCTTCGTGGATGGGGACTTGGTTTCCCTAATGGCTTTCGTCTTGTTCTGGTTAATTTCTATGCCTTTTTTGTGGACTACGAACCCCAAGAAATCACCTGCCTGCACAAAGAAAGCACATTTAAGGGGGTTCATCTTCAAGCCATATTTCCTCATTCTTTCGAATGATTGGCTCAGATGATCGAGATGACTCATACCCGAGGTAGATTTTACCACAATGTCATCTATATACACTTGCATGAATGTTTCTATAAAGTCATGAAATATAGAATTCATTGCTCTTTGATAAGTTGCCCCAGCGTTTTTCAAACCAAAAGGCATCACAACCCATTCGTAAGTGCCTATTGCCCCTGGGCAACGAAATGCTGTCTTGGATACATCATCTTCTGCTATAAAAATTTGATTGTATCCCGAATATCCATCCAACATGCTCAAATACTCAAAACCTGCGGCTGAGTCTACTAGCATTTCTGCTATAGGCATGGGATACTCGTCTTTAGGAGTAGCTGCATTAAGGTCACGAAAGTCTATGCATACTCTTAATGAGCCATTCTTTTTAATTACAGGTACTATATTAGCAATCCACTCGACATACCTTGTAGTTTGGATAAATTTGCACCGTAAGAGTCTTCCGACCTCTGCTTTAATCTTCGAGTGAATCTCTGGCGCGAATCTTCTGGGAGTTTGCTTTATGGGCTTCTTCCCTTCTTTTATTGGTAATTTTAGTTCGACTAAATCCCTTCCTAGACCAGGCATCTCATCATAGTCCCAAGCAAAACAATCTCTGTTTTCTTTCAGCATTTTGATGATCGTTGCCTTCAATTCTGGTTCTAGTTTCGCGCTGATATATGTTATCCTTTTTTGATCATTGTCTCCAAGATTTACTTCTTCAAGTGGATCTTGGGCCAACATCTTTATATTCGGCGCCATTGGGTCTTTTTCGAACCCCAAAGGTTCCTCGTCGTATATTGCATCCAACCTTTGGTTTGGTTCTTCTCTTATGATCTCTTCGTCTGGAGCCGTGTGTTCAGGGAGTTCGAAACTCGCACGTATCTCCAATTCTGTTATTCCTTCTTTGGTTAAAACTGCATCTATCTTTGTATATGATAGTTCGGCTTCGAGAGCCGCCTTCCTTTTGTTCTCGGCCACATAGGCCGAAATCTTTACGAAGAACGAAGACTCAGACATGATTAATGTCATCGTCCCAGCCTGTTGGTCGTACTGTCGGATAATTCTCCACTGGTGCTGTATCTGGTGGACCATCCATGATCTCTCTATCCCATTGGAATCCATTTGGGTGTAAAGTTAAATAGTATAATGCATTTTTATTTGGGGTATACATCTCTTCTGCAGCATGACAAGGGCCTATGTTTGCCAGGTTCCTGTCGAAGTTGGTTTTGTTCACCTGGTTGACCTCAGCCATGTAGTAACTCTGATCACCTTCGATATTCTCCACTACACCATCTTCTCTCCAAATTGTCACCCTCTGATGCATTGTTGAGGGCACAGCTGCTACCCCATGAATCCATTCCCTACCAAGCAAAAGGTTGTAGTTTGCCTTTGCTGGTATAACCATGAACATGGTTGGCCTGGTAACTGAGCCTACTGTCAAATTGACTTGAACAACTCCCAGTGTTTGTCCTATTTTGCCTTCGTAGTTAGATAAAACCATGTTATGTGGCCATATATCCGTATCGAACATACCAATTCTTTTTAGCATGTATTGAGGCATTAGGTTTACTGCTGCTCCCCCATCAACTAGGACTTTATTAATGCCAACGTTCTCAATCTTAGCCCTGATATAGAGTGGCTTCAAATGATTTCGCATACCCTCATCAGGCCTTTCGAAGAAAGCATTCTGTTCTTCTACTGCACCATTATTCAGCACATAGTAACACACAGGTTTGTGTTTTGTCATTTCTTCGATATCAGCCTCTTCACAGTCTTCTACTTCAGTTTCCTGATTAAACTCGTGAGGGAGTACGGAAACAACATTGCAATTCAAGTTTATAGATGACACTCCATCAGAATCAAAATCATTTGTCATTCTATCCTCTTCTTTCCAAGAATTTGAACGCATCTTTTCTTCTTCATCCAAGAGTTTTTCAGCTTCGAATAATCTGCGTTCCACCGGAGGTTTGTTTGACTTTGCCCCCTGGTATGGGACTTGGTTGCTACTAGATTCTCCAGCTTCTCTTGGCCTGTACTCCTTCTGAGCCTTTTTTATTCTCTGATGCCTTCTCCACTGGGACCGAGACATAGGATTTTTTCCTTTGTAATTCTCCAATCGATACGCCTCTCGATTTGGTCTTTGAAATTGTTTCCTATATGCCATTGCAGTTCTACCACCTTGGTCCCAACTTCGCCATTTGTTGGTTCTTGCATCAGCTTGCACCCACCTATCCCTTGGCGCATCTGCAGGGACTCTGAAAGTTACCCTTCGAGTTCTGGGGTGTGGGCTATCAGGCCTCTTTGTTGGAGTCCGTATGTCGAAACCGTACAGGTTGGGACGCAACCCCTGAGTTTCTTGACTCATGTAGCAATACACACGTTCGAATGATCGTGCTAGCATTTCGTCATAGACTGCCCCACATCTTGGGCAGAGAACAACTTCAGTGTTTTCTTTGTGGCATCTGACCAAAAATCCTACCAAGCTTTCCTCCATCTTTGGGTACAGTTGTAGTAGGGGATTTGGCTCTCTTCCTGGGTGTTCCCACCTTTCGCGTCGAACCCTTTCGAAGTTGGCTTCGACCCTTCGATTCAGCATGATCGAACACCTTGGACACATCCATTGCTTACCACCATTTCTCTCGTGGCAATTCCAGAGATATTCTTTGAGGCTTTCGGTTCTTGGAGGAACTTCGATGCCCCCATTTTGCCTCGTCAGCCATGTCTCTAGTTCGCCAAATTCAGACACTGGTCGCCTGGCGCTGACCATGTTAACCGCTGCTGGAGGAACTTCAGAGATCTGGATTTTCTGGAGTTTCATCCTGAGGTCTTCAGTGGCCTCACTGTTTTCTTCCTTCAATGCTTCAGTTATTTTTGTCTTGGAAGATTCTTCAACAACAGTGTTGAAGACTATTTCACCTTTTAGGCTTTCAGTAGCCTGCTTTCCATTGAACATTGCTTTAGTCTCCACAACTTCAACTTCAGAGGCCTCCACCATGTTGATATCTTCTACCTCGCAGAGGCTAGCGTCAGCAATGTTTAGGGGATTGGTATCGACCCTCATATGACTCTTGGTCTTGTCAGCAAACTTCAACCTTCCATCATTGAGAGCATTTTGAATTAGATCCCTGAAAAGAAAACATTGAGAAGTTTTATGGCCTAAAAACCCATGATATTTACAAAA
Source organism: Vicia villosa (assembly GCF_029867415.1). Taxonomy (NCBI): domain Eukaryota; kingdom Viridiplantae; phylum Streptophyta; class Magnoliopsida; order Fabales; family Fabaceae; genus Vicia; species Vicia villosa. Next base: position 2,649,526 of record NW_026706810.1, on the reverse strand, counting down.
ACCTCTTTTCTTCCGTTGTTCCAACGGAGGAATCTTTGAATTTGGAGGTAGTATCATTTGGCCATCTTTTACCAATAAATCAAATATTTCATCACACTTGGTAATGTCGAATGTATAAGTTTTCTTAGGGAACCTATCATTCTTATCGTTTTCTACTGGGTTTTTTCCATTGGCAGGATTTAGCAATTTGCAGGCGTAAGGTGGCGCTTCTTTCAATTCAGCTAAGTCTATTTCGACTTCTTCAGGGCTATACGAGTCATTGAAAGACTCATCATCAGCGTCCTCGGCTTCGACGTACGCTACTCTCTCTTTCTTATAACTTTTATTCGCCCTAACTTTTTCTGCCTTCAGTCGTTCGACTTGTCGAACCCTGTCTGCTAATTGGGCCATGTCCCTAAGGTATTGGGTATCTAGTTTCTTTCTTATTGAATAATCTAGACCACCTGCAGCCATTTCAACAAGTTCATGCTCTGGGACTGTTGTAAAACACCTTGATTTCAACAAACGGAACCTATTTAAATAATCATCAATTGTTTCTGTGAATTTTCTTTTAACACTGGCCAATTCTTTCAAACTTATCTTAGTTTGACCCATGTAGAATTGCTCATGGAAAAGCCTTTCCAAGTATGCCCATGCATCTATCGAATTTGGTGGCAAAGTAGTAAACCAAATGAAGGCATTTTTTGTCAGCGAACTAGGGAAATACTTGATCCTTAAATCCTCGTTTCCCGCTAAGTCTCCTGCTTCTGTCAAATATCTAGCAATATGTTCCACCGTTGACTCATTAGTTTCGCCTGAAAATTTTGTAAATTTGGGTACCTTAGTGCCCCTAGGCAATTCTGTCTGCATGATATAATCTGATATAGGGGATGTATAGTTTGGACGTCTAAGTCCAGTACTAAGGCCATTATTGGCCATAACCCTTTCTATCATGGCAGTTAAGTTATTTTCTGTAGCCAGATTTTCTCTTCTGACTCTTTGAACAACCTCATCTGGGTGTTCGTTCCTACCCACAATCCTCAATCTGGGTCGCTCCTCCTCCGTTTCTTGTTGAACGGGGACGGTTCTTTGATTTGAAGCTTCTAAGTTAATTATTGGAGTTCCTTCGAACATCTCTGTTCTTCGTGAGGGGCCTACATCCCTAGTGGCTGTCCTAGATGACGGAACTATGTCTTGTACACGTTCTAAAATGGGCCTCTCTTCTTGATTCGAAGGCTGTTTGTCTTTCCTTTTAGGTGGTGTTATTCCCATGAATTCTGCCATTCGATTCATTTGAGATGATATCTTTTGGAAAGTCTCCATGTTTTCTCTATTTGTAGTAGTAACATTTGCCATTAGTGGGCTTAAAACTGAAGTCAATTCTCTGGCCAAAACCCCTACCATATCATGGTTGCTTGCATCCATTTCTTGTCGAAATGCTGCTTGGTTATTTGTGGTAAAGTGAGGCACCTGGGTAGAAAAACCAGTGTTATGTGCACTTCGACCCACTGAACTAACATTCGGTGAAAATGTCGCATTGTTAGTTGGGGCATATATAGATCCTGCCCCTCGTACGCCTGTTCCATATGGGTATGGCATTCCATATGAACTATTTGGTCTCCATTCGAAAGCAGAATTCGTGCCTTGACCAGGCAAATTATTTGCATCATTTGTCGAGGCAAACAATACGTCCTCTGCGCTTGTGGATGAGGGTGCGGTTGTCGACACTGAAACTGGAATAGTCCCTGAAAGCCCTGTATTATTTTCAGGCAAAGCCTGGGAATTATCTGCAGGTCTCGATCCATTTGGACCCGTTGCATCTCGTGTTCCTTGAGTAGAAGTCGAATTTGCCGCTCCTGATCCTGAACCTTGTGGGGGATCTCGATCACCCCCTGCACTGGCCGTAACGATCATTTTCCTGTTGTACCTTCGTTTGGGAATCGGTTGTGCACTGTTCTTTAATTTACCGTTCCTAAGGTTCATACAAGATCTTGATATTGTCTAGACAAAAATAAAGCAATTGATTAAAACAATCTGCTTGACACTGTCCCACTGGGTGTGCCAATTTGTTTACGGTGATTTCCGGTAAACAACCGCTAGTCTTCCAAACTATAATAAATATGATTTGGTTACTCGCAGGATCGACTAGATTGATCCTAGCACACATAGTCAAGAAGATTGTCATCAACGTTCATTCGAACCATATTCATTATTTGTCTTCTTCAATAAGCGTTGTTCGATTAAAGAACAAATAGTCTTGACAATCACTTTGTTACATATAAATGTGACTTCAGCGAAAAGATAAGTAACATAACATAGAAAATTAAAAGGACTATTGAAACGTAAAGAATCTTAAACTGCAGAAATGTAAAAGACTTTGAAAGTAAATAACATGAAAGTAATTCGAAAGTAAATGACATTAAAGTAAAGATACAGAAATGTAAATGGCAAGAAGTAAACGAAATGCAGTAATTCTGGAAGATATTTAAAAATAAAGGATAATACACATGTATTAAAATGGTGGTGTCATACGTACATTTTCTCAGCGAACTCTTTCTCTTAACGCTTGATACTTGAGTAAATATGTGAGTGATTTGTACAAAATGAACACACAGAATCCTAACATTAAGACTCCTATTTATACTAGTTTCGACCTTAACGGTCCTACACTAATCTACTGCCACGTTTCTCATAAGAACTTCTAGCGATGCCATCTGTTACTTGGACAGTTACGAAACCGTCTTCGAATTTCAAATCTTCCCGCCTGAGTCTGTCTTCGACGCGTGGCAATGTATTAAACAAACACTACGAAAAAAACACGCTAAGTAGTAATACTTGAATATATTTATAAATTTGTCTAAGTCCCCGAAGACACATACTTTTCACTAGCTTTCAGTATTCATTATCTTCATAGTGAACTTAGAAATCTTTACTCTCGAAGCATGACCATCAGTAGCCATTCTTTTATTTTTAAGGGATGGCCATCAGTAACCATCTTTCCTTCGATTTTCTACTTCTTCGAAGGATAAATAATATAAAACGAAATCTTCAGCTAACACCTGGTCGGCAGGTGGAGAAGACATTGCACATCATGCAAGGTGATCGTCATCTCCCCAACCGGTAAGTGGAAAGAAGACGTCTCCCTGTGCCACCGCTCCTCAAAGGCCCCCTGCATGCCGTGGCTGGTGGTGGTATACCTCGTCATGCAGAGCCCACTAAGCCCTGAAGCTCTCACCGCGTCGTTAAACCACTCAGCAGTTGGTTTAAACAGACTGAAAATCTTCCGGGAGTGGTTCACCATTTTCAAAGGCTCTCTCTCCTGTTACAAAAAAATAAATAAAAAGTATGTTAAATAGACCGTTAAGAAAATATTGAATAAACGGCAAAATTATAAACGGTTAAATAATATAGTCGGGCAAATTATAAAAAATACCTCTCCCTCCCAGATACACCGAGCGACGTGCTTGTGGTAGGTAATCAGCACGGAAGTGTCACTAGGCCCTCCCGGGTAGCCCTCCTCCTACTCCTCCTCCTCCCCGTGTGGAGGGTCAACATCCGGTACCTCCTCCGCCTCGTGGTATGTCACTGCCTCCTCCTCCTCCTCTCGCTGGCGGGAAGAAGATACCCGAGCCAGATGATATTTTGAAAGAGATGATAACGATATATATATATATATATATATATATATATATATATATATATATATATATATATATATATATATATATATATATATATATATATATATCCTTATTTTAAACAATATTTTGAAATAGATGATTTCAATATTCATTTTGAATTAAATATTTCGACAATAAAACAATTACCCTAATTAAATATATTTCACCAAATTTCAAAAATAAATGAGATGAGTGACTTCACACATTAAAAAGAATATTTTTTGTTTTCTTAAAATCATAGCACGCTCGCCTCCGAGCCCGGGTCCAGATTAGTCACGTGGGATCCCTTTCCCCCACGGATACCGGTCGGTTAACACCAAAAAAAAAATAATAAATAAAAAATAAAAAAATCATAGCACGCAAAGTAAAACTTAAAACAAAAACAATTAATGTCAAAATAGTTATATTAAGCCACTTTTAAATGTAAGGCACTCTTAATTGATCTTAAAATACAATAGTTTGCAACATTTTGAATTTCACTCTAAAATTATAAGTAAAAATGTTTTCTTTATGGTAATATAGTAATATAGCGCCTCTAAAATATTTTTTGTTTTTTATCAAATTGCATAGTATTTTTTTAATAATGCAATTTTCAATGAAGAACACCACTTTGAGAAGTTCTTTAATGTTTTTAACGTTTGATTTTAAAATAATATTGTAAAAACTTAAACATGATATAATACTTTTTTTGTTACACATTGATGGCAAGCTTGTGATTCAAGCTATTGAAATAATTTATCCTTATTTTAAGGAGTATTTAGAAGAAAATGAATTCAATACTCATTTTGAACTAACTACTTTAACAATAAAATAATTAGCCCAACTAAATATATTTTCCCAAATTTCAAAAATAAATGAGATAAGTGACTACCAACACTAAAAAATATTTTTTGTTTTCTTGAAATGATAACAACCAAAATAATACTTGATACAAAGTTTTTTTAATGTCACAATAGTTATTTTAAACAATTTTCGAATTTAAGTCACTCTTAGTTTATTTTGTAATCTATGTATAATATGTTAAATTAGAAGCACACATCCTCAACTTAACACTTCAAAATTATTTGTGTCACATCATATATAATTTTATATGGTTTCTCCTAAAATTTATTTTCACTTCCTCAAAAGACTAAACATGTATTTATTCTTTGTTGGAGATCATGGGTGTTAGAACAAGATTTGTTCTGATCAATTATCTTAGTTTTGATGATAACAATAATATGAATTTTGCTTAAGATAATATGGTACTCTAATCCAATGCAATTTCCTTTTCAGGAAATATATAAAGAGTATGCATAATTCAGCGCTCAGAAGCTTTGTCTCAAAGGGTTCAGCATGCAACATCAGAACATGGTCTGGCAAGACATCAGAAGATGGTCGAAGCAGAATCAGAACATGGGTCTATGGAAGCATCAGAAGAACATGAGATCAGAAGCACTGAAGTTCTGATGGTATCACGCACAGAAGCACTTCAAGGTCAGAAGATCAGAAGATGCTTTGCACCAAGCTGTTTGACTCTGATGATATTCAAACGTTGTATTCACAAACATCAGATCAGAAGGAAGTACAAGTGGCAAGCTACGCTGACTGACAAAAGGAACGTTAAAAGCTACTATAGGCAACGTCAGTAGACACAGCGTGAATAAGGCTCGAGGTAGTTGACAAAAGCGTATAACATTAAATGTGATGCTGTACGGAACACGCAAAGCATTAAATGCACTCAACGGTCATCTTCTCCAACGCCTATAAATATGAAGTTCTGATGAGAAGCAAGGTTAACGATTCTGCACAAAACAACTCATATTAACTTGCTGAAACTCTGTTCTATTCAAAGCTCAGAATCTTCATCTTCATCAAAGCTCACTACATTGCTGTTGTAATATATTAGTGAGATTAAGCTTAAACGTTAAGAGAAATATCACAGTTTGTGATTATAGCTTTTAAGAAGCAATTGTAATACTCTTAGAATTGATTACATTAAGTTGTAAGGAACTAGAGTGATCGTGTGGATCAGTATACTCTAGGAAGTCTTAGAGGTTATCTAAGCAGGTTGTAACTAGAGTGATCGTGTGGATCAGAATACTCTAGAAAAGTCTTAGAGGGTATCTAAGCAGTTGTTCCTGGAGTGATCAGTGTGTGATCAGAAGACTCTGGAAGACTTAGTTGCTGACTAAGTGGAGAACCATTGTAATCCGTGCGATTAGTGGATTAAATCCTCAGTTGAGGTAAATCATCTCTGCGGGGGTGGACTGGAGTAGTTTAGTTAACAACGAACCAGGATAAAAATAACTGTGCAATTTATTTTTATCTGTCAAGTTTTTAAAGCTACACTTATTCAAACCCCCCCTTTCTAAGTGTTTTTCTATCCTTCAATTGGCATCAGAGCGCCGGTTCTAAGGTGCAAGCACTTAACCGTGTTTAGAAAAGATTCAGGAAGAGAAAAACGCTTCAGTAAAAGATGGCTGATGAAACTGCAAAGTCTACACCTGCATCTACATCTGGCTCTACTGAGCAACACAACGGTAACAATGGTTATACTAGACCGCCGGTATTTGATGGTGAAAACTTTGAATACTGGAAAGATAAACTGGAAAGTTACTTTCTTGGTCTAGATGGTGATCTATGGGATCTTCTGATGGATGGTTACAAACATCCAGTAAATGCCAGTGGCGTTAAGCTGACAAGGCAAGAAATGAATGATGATCAGAAGAAGCTTTTCAGGAATCATCATAAATGCAGAACTGTTTTGCTGAATGCTATCTCTCATGCTGAGTATGAGAAGATATCTAACAGGGAAACGGCCTATGACATATATGAGTCCTTGAAAATGACTCATGAAGGAAATGCTCAAGTCTAGGAGACTAAAGCTCTCGCTTTAATCCAGAAGTATGAAGCCTTCAAGATGGAGGATGATGAAGACATTGAAAAGATGTTTTCAAGATTTCAAACTCTTACTGCTGGATTGAGAGTTCTTGACAAGGGATACACCAAGGCTGATCACGTAAAGAAGATTATCAGAAGCTTACCCAGAAGATGGGGTCCTATGGTGACTGCATTCAAGATTGCAAAGAATCTGAATGAAGTTTCTCTGGAAGAGCTTATCAGTGCCTTGAGAAGCCATGAAATAGAGCTGGACGCAAATGAGCCTCAAAAGAAAGGTAAGTCTATTGCATTAAAATCCAATATCAAGAAATGCACTAACGCTTTTCAGGCTAGAGAAGAAGATCCTGAAGAATCAGAATCTGAAGAAGAAGATGAACTGTCCTTGATCTCCAGAAGGCTAAATCAACTCTGGAAGAACAAGCAAAGGAAGTTCAGAGGCGTCAGAAGTTCAAAGAAATTTGAACGTGGAGAATCTTCTGATGACAGAAGATTTGACAAGAAGAAGGTCATGTGCTATGAATGCAATGAGCCTGGACACTTCAAGAATGAATGTCCAAAACTTCAGAAGGAAAATCCCAAGAAGAAGTTTCATAAGAAGAAAGGTCTTATGGCAACCTGGGATGAGTCAGAAGATGATTCAGACTCTGAAGATGAGCAGGCTAACTGTGCGCTGATGGCGACAGAAGATGACGGATCAAAATCTACATCAGAATCAGATTCTGAAGAGGTATTTTCTGAACTTACTAGAGATGAGTTAGTTTCCGGTCTAACAGAACTTCTGGAATTCAAGTCTCAGATTAGTCTCAAATACAAAAAGCTGAAAAAGCTATTTGAATTTGAAACAAAGAAGCTTGAGTTGGAAAATTCTGAATTAAAAGAAAAACTTTTAAAATTATCCAATAATGTTGGATCTCCTTCTGATTCAGAAAAATCAACTCCTAGTCTAAACCATATTCTGAAAGAATATGATTTAAGTTTCAGGAAGTTCTTATCTAGAAGTATTGGCAGAAGTCAGCTAGCTTCTATGATATATGCTGTGTCTGGAAACAAAAGAGTTGGCATTGGTTTTGAGGGTGAAACCCCATACAAACTTGAACCTGTTGATGAAATGAAATTCACATACAAGCCATTGTATGATCAGTTCAAGTATGGCCACTCCCATGATATTAGGCACACTTCACATGCTCAAAGTTTTCACATAACACACACCAAAAAGCATGTGACACAACCTAGGAAATATCATGAAACTCACATTAAGAATTATCATGTTGTTCCTCCTTCTGCTTACAATGTTAAACCTAAGTTCAATCAGAACTTAAGGAGAACTAACAAGAAAGGACCCAAGAAGATGTGGGTACCTAAGGATAAGATTATTCCTATTGCAGATATCCTTGGCTGCAAAAAGGACAAAGCACAACATGTCATGGTACCTGGACTCTGGATGCTCACGACACATGACAGGAAGAAGGTCTACGTTCCAAGACCTGGTGCTTAAGTCTGGAGGAGAAGTCAAGTTTGGAGGAGATCAGAAGGGCAAGATAATTGGCTCTGGAACTATAAAGTCTGGTAACTCTCCTTCCATTTCTAATGTACTTCTTGTAGAAGGATTAACACATAACCTCTTATCTATCAGTCAATTGAGTGACAATGGTTATGATATAATCTTTAATCAAAAGACTTGCAAGGCTGTAAATCAGAAGGATGGCTCAATCCTATTTACAGGCAAGAGGAAGAATAACATTTATAAGACAGATCTGCAAGATCTTATGAGTCAGAAGGTGACTTGTCTTATGTCTGTTTCTGAAGAGCAGTGGGTCTGGCACAGAAGATTAGGTCATGCTAGTTTGAGAAAGATTTCTCAGATTAACAAACTGGATCTTGTCAGAGGACTCCCTAATCTGAAATTCAAATCAGATGCTCTTTGTGAAGCATGTCAGAAGGGCAAGTTCTCCAAACCTGCATTCAAGTCCAAGAATGTTGTTTCTACCTCAAGGCCATTAGAACTCTTGCACATTGATCTGTTTGGCCCAGTCAAAACAGCATCTGTCAGAGGGAAGAAATATGGATTAGTCATCGTAGATGATTATAGCCGCTGGACGTGGGTAAAATTCTTGAAACACAAGGATGAGACTCATTCAGTGTTCTTTGATTTCTGCATTCAGATTCAATCTGAAAAAGAGTGTAAAATCATAAAGGTCAGAAGTGATCATGGTGGTGAATTTGAGAACAGATCCTTTGAAGAATTCTTCAAAGAAAATGGTATTGCCCATGATTTCTCTTGTCCTAGAACTCCACAGCAAAATGGAGTTGTAGAACGAAAGAATAGGACTCTGCAAGAAATGGCCAGAACCATGATAAATGAAACCAATATGGCTAAGCATTTCTGGGCAGAAGCAATAAACACTGCATGCTATATTCAGAATAGAATCTCTATCAGACCTATTCTAAATAAGACTCCTTATGAATTGTGGAAGAATAAAAAGCCCAACATTTCATATTTCCATCCTTTTGGATGTGTATGCTTTATTCTGAACACTAAAGATCATCTTGGTAAGTTTGATTCCAAAGCACAAAAATGTTTCCTTCTTGGATATTCTGAACGCTCAAAAGGCTACAGAGTATACAATACTGAAACATTGGTTGTGGAAGAATCAATCAATATCAGGTTTGATGATAAGCTTGGTTCTGAAAAACCAAAGCAGTTTGATAATTTTGCAGATTGTGATATTGATATATCAGAAGTTGTTGAGCCAAGAAGCAACGCATCAGAAGCAGAGCTTCTCAGAAGCAAAGAATCTGAAGATCAAGTATCAGCTTCTCTGGAGAATCTAAGCATTTCTGAAGAACCATCTGTCAGAAGATCATCCAGACTCATCTCTGGTCATTCAGAAGATGTCATTCTTGGAAAGAAGGATGATCCAATCAGAACAAGAGCATTCCTTAAGAATAATGCAGACTGTCAATTAGGTCTTGTATCTTTGATCGAGCCAACTTCTGTTGATCATGCTCTAGAAGATCCAGACTGGATAATTGCTATGCAAGAAGAACTGAATCAGTTTACAAGGAATGATGTTTGGGATCTTGTTCCTAGACCAGATGGATTCAATATAATCGGTACAAAATGGGTCTTCAGAAACAAGCTCAGTGAGAAAGGTGAAGTGGTAAGGAACAAAGCCAGACTGGTGGCTCAGGGTTATAGTCAGCAAGAAGGGATTGACTATACAGAAACCTTTGCACCAGTGGCCAGGTTAGAATCTATTCGTCTATTAATTTCATTTGCCACTCAACATAACATCACTCTCTATCAGATGGATGTTAAGAGTGCCTTCTTAAATGGTTATATAGATGAAGAAGTTTATGTCCATCAACCTCCTGGTTTTGAAGACTCTATGTCTCCTAATCATGTTTTTAAACTAAAGAAATCGTTGTATGGATTGAAACAAGCTCCCAGAGCTTGGTATGAACGCTTAAGTTCTTTCCTTCTGGATAATGGTTTCACTAGAGGAAAAGTGGACACTACTCTCTTTTGTAAAACCTTTAAAAGGGATATTTTAATTTGTCAAATATATGTAGATGACATTATTTTTGGAACATCTAATGCTACACTTGGAAAGGAGTTTGCTGAGTCTATGCAGGCTGAGTTTGAAATGAGCATGATGGGAGAACTCAAGTATTTCCTTGGAATACAAATAAATCAAACATCAGAAGGAACGTATGTTCACCAAACCAAGTATGTGAAGGAACTTCTGAAGAAGTTTAATCTTCTAGACTGCAAAGAAGCCAAAACTCCTATGCATCCAACATGCATCCTAGGTAAGGATGAGGTAAGTAAGAAGGTAGATCAGAAGTTATACAGAGGTATGATTGGATCTCTTCTATATTTGACTGCTTCTAGACCTGACATTCTGTTCAGTGTTTGTTTGTGTGCTAGATTCCAATCAGATCCTAGAGAATCTCATTTAACTGCTGTTAAGAGAATTCTAAGGTATCTGAAAGGTACTACTAATGTTGGCTTAGTTTACAGAAAATCTAAAGAATACAACTTAGTAGGATTCTGCGATGCTGACTATGCTGGAGACAGAATTGAAAGAAAGAGTACTTCAGGAAGTTGTCAATTCCTTGGAAGTCATTTGATCTCCTGGTATAGCAAGAAGCAAGCAACTATTGCTCTATCAACAACAGAAGCAGAATATGTCGCTGCTGCTGGTTGCAGTACACAGATGCTCTGGATGAAGAGTCAGTTAGAAGATTATCAGATATATGAGAGTAACATTCCTATATTCTGTGATAATACTTCTGCTATATGTTTATCTAAGAATCCTATTCTTCATTCAAAGGCTAAACATATTGAGATTAAACATCATTTCATAAGGGACTATGTTCAGAAGGGTGTTATATCTTTAAACTTTGTTGATACAGACCATCAATGGGCTGATATCTTTACAAAACCCCTGGCTGAAGATAGGTTTAAGTTTATTCTGAAGAACATCAGTATGGATTTATGCCCAGAATGAGAAGATGAGAAGTTCTTATGTATGAGTATCTTCTGAAATGAAAGTGGATTATTTTTTTTAATCAGAAGTTCTGATTAAAATCTTTTAGAAATTATGATTCGGTTATTACTAACGTTTCAGTGTCTAAGTTGATTCAGAACCTCTTTTAAAGCAAAACAGCTGTAACGTTTTATCTCGGGATGGTAAACCTGTCGTTACTGTTCATGGATAAGCGCGCGTGCAGTTGAAGGGACGCCGACCATAGGTAACTGTGCTAGTCACCTCATTTGTCTTTTTTATCTCTCCTCATGTCACGTAACATTAAATGCTATCCATCATTTGTTTCATTTTATTTTTTTGAAATACTCTTCAAACGCTTCTCCTTCCCCTCGCCTGACCCCTCGCCTGGAAGCCCAAGAAGCAGTCAATGATGCGTTTCACTCCTTCATGGCAAGGAAAACTGCAACTAATGACAGGGTTCAAGACATGCTGGCACAGATTTTGTCTTAGCTAGGGTCTTAGTCTTTGGTCTTAGTAGTTTTCTTTCCTTGTTGCATCTGCTTGTTAAACATCTTCTCATGTAATTTCTTGTTGATTATCAATGAAAAGTTTCTTTGGTTTTACATTCCAGTGATTCTTATTTGTCGTTTTATTCATCTGAATCTTTTGAGATATTCTTTTTGATGTTATGACAAAAAGGGGGAGAAGATAAATGATAAATGACTTGATCAATCTATCAGTTGCTGGGTAAAGCTCTCACACATTTTCTAACAAGAACTGCAAGTTCTATATGGTTTAAGTGTTTTGCAGGTATAAAGAAGTGAAGAGAATTTTCAAAGCAAACACAAGAAGCAAAACCATAAGAAGTGTTATTCTGTAACAAGAATAAACTCATGGAAACTGAAGCAAGCTGAGTGCTGTCAAGCTTCAGAAATCAGAAGCAAGAAAGAAGAATGAATTAGAAGCACTGATAATAGAATTTGATCCATATTTGTCTATTTGCTCTGACAAAATTCTATTTGCTCTGATAACATTATTTTAGCCTATATGGCTCTGATACATATCATGTGTTCTAATATACATTTTATGTTCTGACTCGTTCATGCTGACTTTCGTCGTTTAGTTTTTGTTCTGTAACATTTCAGGATGTAGAGATGCTCTGATGATGCTCTGGTACATTCAACAATGTTCTGATACAAATCTAGCATGAAGTGAGGTTGGTAGAAATTCAAGCTCTGAAGCTATCCGAGGGAAGCAGAAATCAGAAGCTGTGAATGTTCTGAAGATCAAAGAAATTCAAGTTCTGAAGCTGTCCTAAATGGAAGCAGAAATCAGAAGCTGTGAATGTTCTGAAGATCAAAGAAATTCAAGTTCTGAAGCTGTCCTAGATGGAAGCAGGAATCAGAAGCTGTGAGTGTTCTAGGGATCTAAAGAAATTCTAGTTCTGAAGCTGTCCAATGGAAGCAGAAGTCAGAAGCTATGAATTCTCTAAAGACAGAAGCTTATGTGATCGTCTCTACCGAAATAATCAGGGAAGTCTTTTATTAAAGTTCTTCGAGTATTTATTTCAGGGGGAGATTATTTATCTCAGGGGGAGATTGTTAATCTCAGGAGGAGACATATTCATATGCTTATGCTATAGCTGTGTAATTTGTCTTTTGCCGTCTGCTCTTTCTGATCGCAAATTCATATCATTTATATATGTTTTTGTCATCATCAAAAAGGGGGAGATTGTTAGAACAAGATTTGTTCTGATCAATTATCTTAGTTTTGATGATAACAATAATATGAATTTTGCTTAAGATAATATGGTACTCTAATCCAATGCAATTTCCTTTTCAGGAAATATATAAAGAGTATGCATAATTCAGCGCTCAGAAGCTTTGTCTCAAAGGGTTCAGCATGCAACATCAGAACATGGTCTGGCAAGACATCAGAAGATGGTCGAAGCAGAATCAGAACATGGGTCTATGGAAGCATCAGAAGAACATGAGATCAGAAGCACTGAAGTTCTGATGGTATCACGCACAGAAGCACTTCAAGGTCAGAAGATCAGAAGATGCTTTGCACCAAGCTGTTTGACTCTGATGATATTCAAACGTTGTATTCACAAACATCAGATCAGAAGGAAGTACAAGTGGCAAGCTACGCTGACTGACAAAAGGAACGTTAAAAGCTACTATAGGCAACGTCAGTAGACACAGCGTGAACAAGGCTCGAGGTAGTTGACAAAAGCGTATAACATTAAATGCGATGCTGTACGGAACACGCAAAGCATTAAATGCACTCAACGGTCATCTTCTCCAACGCCTATAAATATGAAGTTCTGATGAGAAGCAAGGTTAACGATTCTGCACAAAACAACTCATATTAACTTGCTGAAACTCTGTTCTATTCAAAGCTCAGAATCTTCATCTTCATCAAAGCTCACTACATTGCTGTTGTAATATATTAGTGAGATTAAGCTTAAACGTTAAGAGAAATATCACAGTTTGTGATTATAGCTTTTAAGAAGCAATTGTAATACTCTTAGAATTGATTACATTAAGTTGTAAGGAACTAGAGTGATCGTGTGGATCAGTATACTCTAGGAAGTCTTAGAGGTTATCTAAGCAGGTTGTAACTAGAGTGATCGTGTGGATCAGAATACTCTAGAAAAGTCTTAGAGGGTATCTAAGCAGTTGTTCCTGGAGTGATCAGTGTGTGATCAGAAGACTCTGGAAGACTTAGTTGCTGACTAAGTGGAGAACCATTGTAATCCGTGCGATTAGTGGATTAAATCCTCAGTTGAGGTAAATCATCTCTGCGGGGGTGGACTGGAGTAGTTTAGTTAACAACGAACCAGGATAAAAATAACTGTGCAATTTATTTTTATCTGTCAAGTTTTTAAAGCTACACTTATTCAAACCCCCCCTTTCTAAGTGTTTTTCTATCCTTCAATGGGTTGATACCCTAAGAAATGCAATATATTACTACCACATGTATTTTATTTCACCTTTTTAAATTTATTAAATAATTAATATATCTAATTAATATTATATATTAAATACATTAATTATTCAATAAATTTAAAAAAAAATAAGTATCTAGGAGAAAATATTTTTAACATAATAACTAATTACTAACTTTAAAATATACTAATTTAATAAATCTTATTGAACACTATTTTTATTATCTTGCAATTATGTTTAATTATAAAAATAAGATAAAATAAATTTTGATATATTGCATTGTATATTTTTCCTCATACAATTTTCAACAACAAATCTTGAGAAGTCGAGTTATTGATTTTATGGTTTGATTTTAAAATACTTTGCAAAAACTTAAATATAATCTAATACATATATATTTTTTATATATTGATAACACTTGAAATTCAACCCATTACAATAATATATCCTTATTTTTTAAAAAAATTGAAAGAGATGAATTCAAGATTTATTTTGAATAAATATTTTAACCATAAAACAATTATTCCAACTAAATATTTTTCCTCAAATTTTAAAAATAAATGAGATGATTGAATTCAAACATTAAAAAATAGTTGTTTCTATTCTTTAATCGAGGCAACAAAAGTGATATAAACCAAACCAAATTGAATTAAATATATGGCTCAGTTTGGTTCTTAAAACTACTTTAATAAAATCAGTTTATTTTCAAAAACTGGTTTATGTTTGATTTGGTTCAAAACCGGTTTATACCAAAAACCTGTTTTTGGTTGGACTAGATTTAAAACCAATTTTTTGTCAAACTTTTTTAGATTAAAATTGGTTCAGTTTGGTTTTTAAAACCACTTTAATAAAATCGGTTTATTTTTTAAAAACTAATTTATGTTTGGCTTGGTTCAAAATCGGTTTATACCAAAACCTGTTTTTGGTTGGACTAGATTTAAAACCAATTTTTTGTCAAACTTGTTTAGATTAAAATTCAATTTTCAATTCAAACAACTTTTTCCTAACGCCCACCAATCGTTTTAATCCATTTTTGAAATCAATAACCTCTCGACGGTGGCGGATCTTAAATCTCAATTACGATATTTATGAAATCCGATCAACAATAGTTTGATTTTCGAAAGAATATAAAATCAATAGAAATAATAAGAAAGGGCAAGAAACATAATAACAAATAAAAAATGCACTATAATTTTGAAAATCTAAATATTTTTATTAGAGGATTTTTTTTAAATGCATAGAATGAAATAGTAATGAAATTACATAATCAAATATGAATTAATGCAATATGTGTGAATGTGACATAGATGGTAAGTACCAGCATTTTCAGTATGCGTTAGTATCAGCATGCCAGAAATTGAGAGCCACGATAAAAAAAATTATATTATAAAGAGAGATTTCAACTTGAGAGAGGATTAATGAGACCACCAGTAAAACTCATGGCAATGCACGAATGTGTAGTTAAATATTGCCTTGATATCTATATTTTATGACCATGAATCAGAGACAAGGTGAAGAGTACATTGGTTAAACCATTCATATATTGGTTTTAAAAAGTGGGTATTGATTTTTTTTGGTTTTAGTGAAATGGATTTGGATCGGTTTTTAAGTTAAATAATATGAATTTTTAAAATAAGTGCACCATATTTTTGAAAATGGTTCCAGCGAACGAGTTTTTTTTCACACCCCTATTCAATACAAAAATCTTCAAAATAGTTATATTAAATAATTTTAAATGTATGACACTCTTAATATTAAAATATAATAGGATATGCAACATTTTGACTATCACTCTCAAATTATAAATATAGATGTTTTCTTTTAAGTAAAATATACAATTTTATCTTTTGATTAATTTATTTATCTTAATCATATAGTGTTCAAAAATTATTATAATATAAATTATTGACCATATTTGTCAAAAGATAATCTTAACTTAATTAAAACACAATATAGAACGAAGAAAAATCAATTTAATATTGTGTATGGCACGAATTTCAATCTAGTCTTTATTCATTATAGACCATCAAAATATTTTATTAAGGTTCTGCTACATATTGTTCATTCTATGACGCAAACTTAAACAAAAATTACAATTTTTTTTTTTTTAAAGTTAGTGTTAGGGGCAGTTTGTTTCAGTTTTAAAAAATGATTTTTTTTTTTGTAATTTTGAAAATAGATTTTTCAAAACCGTTTTTTAAAATATTATAAAAAAATTTATATTCGTTTTTTCTAGAACATACACATAGATTAATGAAGACTAAAACTTAGTCAAAATCACAATTTTTTTAAAAAGTTGTATTTCAAAAATGATTTTTATGAAAATCTATTTGAAATAGCTTCAAAATTAAGTGATTTTTTGAAATTTTGATATCCAAATTTTTTTCCCATAGATAGATGAAATACATGAAATCACATTTTAAGAATAATTATTCAAACAAAATTTTCATTTAAAGTTTCTATAAAAAGTTTCTTTGTAAAAATTTTTTTCACAAAATTTTGTAATACTATAAAAATCATTTTAAAAAAAGTCAAAACAAACGGGCCCTTAGTGTGAGATTTTGGATTGAACTTTAGTATCTCGACAGGGATAGCATCCTAGATCTACAGAGTTTAAATATGTTGTCGAAGTCTGTTCACATACTGATGTCAAAGTATTGAATGTTGTAGTCGAAATGTGTTCTAGCATGCAGTAGTCGATAATGATGGATTTGTTAGCATGTCGAATTAGACTTGTTTGTTTAGCCAAGTGATTTAAGTTAGCTTTTAGCCTAAGTTAGCTTAGTAGTCTATAATTAGAATAGTTCTCTTAGGTTGTTGAGAGAGGTTGATTGTTGTTATTCACTTGTAATATATAAATATTTAAATCCTAATAGAGAAAGTGAATAGAAAAACAATTACAATCAATCCTAATTTTTCTTCTACTTCTCTCTTCTCTCTCTTTCATGAAACCTACTATGGTTTCTTGTATTTGTTCAAGAAACTCAATATTTCTCATAGTTTTTGTTTATTCTTTATGGAAGTTCGACACAACAAACTGGTGCAGTGAGCATGGAAAATAAGAGGTTGTCAACAAAGTATGATGTTGAGAAATTTGTCGGTGTAAATGATTTCGGTTTGTGGCACTTGAAGATGCAAGTCCTTGTTCAACAAGGTTTGCTAGAAGCGTTGAAGGGAGCCGCATCCATTGATGTTACGCTAACGGAGAAGGACAAAACGACTATGGTAGAGAAAGTCCACAACACCGTTGTATTGAGCCTTGGTGATAAGGTTCTCCAACAGGTTTCGAAGGAGAAGAAAACGGTGGGTGTGTGGTTGAAACTCGAAAGTTTGTACATGACCAAATCGTTGGTCAATCGCCTTTACCTAAAGCAAGCTTTGTATTCATTCAAGATGAATGAAGAAAATGTCTTGGATGAGCAGTTGGATATGTTAAATAAGCGAGTTCTTGATCTTGAAAATATCGATGTCCAGATCGATGATGAAGATCAAATGTTGTTATTGTTATTGTTTGTTTTACTATGTTATCAAGCTCACTTCAAAGAAACTCTCTTATGGATGAGATTTCTTGACTTTTTAAGAAGTTCAACCCACCCTATACTCAAAGGACTTGAACGACTAGAAGGAGCATAAACCATTGTCTATTAGTGAAAGTTTAGCTGTTAAGGGGAAATTCTCGAAGAAAGATGGTAAGTTTGAAAAAAATAAGGGTAAAGGTCAACAAAAATCTTATGGTGGTGATACTTCTACAATTAGGTGTTATTAGTGTGAGAAGGAGGGTTACACACGAAAGGCGTGCCCTAATCGACCGAATAATCATGGTGTGATGGACAATGGTAATGCAACCATTGTGCAAGATGATTTTGAATCATCTGATATTCTTTTAGTTTTGAGCAGTAATTCTTACAAGGAATGGATCATGGATTCAGGTTGTACTTGGCGCATGACTCCAAGCAAATATGTGTTTGAGGAATTTTGTGAACAACATGGTGGATCGGTGTTGTTGGGAAACAACAAAGCCTGCAAAATTGCAAGAATTTGGATCTTTAAGATTCAAGCTCCATGATGAGTCAATAAATATTTTAACTGGTGTCAGGTATGTATCTTATCTAAAGAGTAGTTTGATTTTTCTTGGTGAATTTAACAAGAAAGGATATGTTTTCAAAGGAGATCAAGGTATCTTAAGGGTAATGAAGGGGTTGTAGGAAGTCTTGAGAGACATCAAGAGGCAAGACCTGTATACCCTTGAGGCTGAGTTTGTAAGTGGTTCAGCAAATGTGGCATCAATAAAACATGTGTCAAATACTGATTTATGGCAAAGAGACTTAGCCAAGTCAGTGAAAGAGGCCTGGTCAAATTGTCGAAACAAAATTTGTTATGTGGTGATAAGGTCGAAAAGCTGGAGTTTTGCGAACCTTGTGTATTTGGTAAATCCTGTAGGGTAAAGTTTAACAAAGGTAAACAAAGAACACATGTATCCCTTGATTAAATTCATGTTGATCTTTAGGGGCCTGCAAGGTGTCCTTCACATTCAGGTGCAAGGTATTTTCTATCCATAGTTGATGACTATTCATGAAAAATGTGGGTACTTATTCAGCAGACTAAGGATGAAACTTTTGAAAACTTCAAAAGTTGGAAGACTTTGGTCGAAAAGCAAACTGGCAAGAAAGTTAAGACGTTGAGAACAAGCAATGGTCTTGAATTTTGCAATGAGGCATTCGACAACTATTGTGTTGTGTTTGATATTTTTGAAACGGTAGATGGAAAACAACAAAAGATTTGGAAATATTATTCCGAGAATTTATCGTCTCCACATGGACTGCTTGGAAAGAATTGACGTTCGACAGATTCTTAGTTCTTGAGTTCGGGTTAAATGGGTTTTAAAGTAAAGTGCGAAGAAGTAAATTATAAATAGAAAATAAATGCACTTCCGAGAGGAGAAACTAATCCGCACGAATGTAAACTACTTGTCACAAACTTAAACCTATTACTTCGTTGCACAAAACTTACAATACTCGTCAGAATCACCACATATCCCTCACATAAATGTCAATTCTGCAACACCGACGAGAGTTCAACCATATTTCTCTTTCGACGATGACTCAACCGGTCGAACAACACAGAGGCATTAAACTTCAATATTATGTGGATGTTAACCCCAAACCTATCTCTAGAATCTAAAGCTAATAAATATCCCCCTAATCAAGATTCATGAGCTATATGTCTATAACAACACAAATCCAAAGCATTTAAGTAAAAAGATCAAGGAAACACCGACAAAGATTTGTAAAGCAAACTTTAAACAATAATAGAGTAACACATGTACATAGGTTCAAACTAAACTTACAAAAAAACCCAACAAATAGAGAATACATAGAGATAAGAAAAGAAGAATCACAAATCTCCTGGTTTGTCAACTCCAATTGATGAGCATTCCGACTCCGGATCATCAGAAGAAAAGCTCCATTGTTGTTTTCAAGCTCTCTCAACTCAAAAATATTGTGATGGTGTTGGGGCTCAAAAATATCCAACTCATACCTAAAAAAATGATTTTTCCCTATTATTTGAATTCCAAACTCGCACGGCGCGCTTCGCACACTTAGAGGGCGCTTCCGGCGGTCTGTGGAGTCATGAAAAAACTAGCACTAGTGTTTTTGCCATAACTTGAGAACCGTGACTCCGATTTGCGCCCGATTCGAAACGTTGAAAAGCTAATTAAATCCTATATAATAATGACTAAATATAAACCAAATTGATGATTTTATAGAATATAAATATATAATTAAAAAACAGATTTTTTTTTGCATATATAGAAAATAAATTTTTTATGTTTGTATTAAAAAGATAATATTTTTATATTATGAAGTAAGTTATTTTATAGTAGTATATGCAATGAAAATGGATTCTTATAGTAAGTTATTTTATAGTAGTTATTTTATAGTAAGTTATTTTATATTAGTTATTTTATATATGCAATAAAAATGAATTTTTATGTTTATATAAAGTAAGTTATTTTTTTTGAAAAATAGAAATATAAACAAACTATAATTAAAAATACATTATTTTTGTATATATTTTATAAAAATAATTTTATTAAAAAAATTCTAATGAAATATGTTTTACTATGTAATATATATTATTGTTTTTAAAAATAGAAATTATTAATAAAAATAATATACATATTAATCTTAATGAATGTAGAAGTTATGTTTACATGATATGTAATAGATATTTAATAGTAGAATATATTAGAATATATTATATATTTAATAGTAGTATATTATATATTTAATAGTAGAATATACATTTTAAAAGTAGAATATATTATATAATTAATAAAAATCTTTAACATGATATGTAATTGATATTTAATAGATATTTAATTAAAAATAAGTAGTACTTTTTAATATGTAATAGATATTTATATGGTACATGTTTAGTAGTTGAATCAAAAATAATATTTTTAATAATAGTAAATATTTAATAGTAGTATTTTTATTAAATAATATTTTCAATATGTGTCGTTTAAAATGTGTAGTTAAAAAATAGTAATTTTATGGTTAACATATTTAACATATGTTCAATATAACATGTGTAGTTAAAAATATTAGTAGTATTGTTATTAAATAATATTTTTAAGAATAGTAAATATTAACTAGTATACGTCTAAGAATAATATTAAGTTGATTAATATTACTAACTCAAAATGACAATGATTGTATAAATGTGTAGTATGGAATATTATCGGTATTATCGTAGTTGGATGTACGATAGAACATTTCCAGGAAGAATGGGACTTAAACCCAATTTTATAGTAGGAGTTGAAGGGTTTATCAGTTGGGTGTTTGCTCAGGAATTATGTCGAAGCGAAGGAGGAGTTAGGTGTCCTTGTCTTAAATGTGAATGTAGACCAATAATTAGTGACCCACAGGAAATAACATCTCATTTGCATAGAAGGGGTTTCATTGCAAATTATTGGGTTTGGACGTTTAACGGTGAAGAACTGCCTAGTAACGTACCAGAGACTAGCAACTCGCATGCTTCAAGTAGTCAGCCGCCTATGGAATATGAGGAAAACTTTAATCTGATTGGTGACATGGTTGAGGATGCTTTTGGTGTGAATGTGACCTATGATCAACCTGAAGATTTTGATGGGGAAGAGTTGCCGAATGAGGAAGCGCATAAATTTTATCAGTTGTTGAATGAGATGAATACACCGTTGTTTGATGGATCGTCTGACTCAAAGTTATCAATGTGTGTGAGATTGTTGGCCGCCAAGTCAAATTGGAACGTTCCTGATTAGTGTTTGGAATTCTTCGTAAAAATGATGTTGGACTCAACTGCAATGAAAGACAACTTGCCTACAACATTTTATGAAGCAAAGAAGTCGGTGTCGAAGTTGGGCTTAAGAGTAAGAAAGATTGATTATTGAATTAATGGTTGTATGTTGTTTTACGACAATGAGTTTGGTACTCAAGATGGATTGTTGGAGGAATGTAAGTTTTGTATGAGTCCAAGATATAAAGTTCGCAGTAGAGCCGTTAACACTAATCAAGACCGTGTAGCAGTAAAGTCCATGTTTTATATTCCGATAATACCAAGGTTAAAAAGAATGTTTGCTTCAATGCATAGTGCAAGTCAAATGACATGGCATCACACAAATAAAACAAGTCCAAGCACTATGCGGCATCCATCTGATGGCGAGGCATGGAAGCACTTTGATCGAATACATCTTGATTTTGCTGCAGAACCTAGAAATGCCAGGCTTGGATTATGCTCAGATGGTTTTACTCCTTATGTTCAAGCGTCGGGAAGTATGTATTCTTGTTGCCAGTTATTGTAACCCCTTACAACCTCCCTCCTGAGATGTGCATGACAAAACCATACATGTTTATGACGTGCGTCATTCCAGGACCTTCGAGTCCAAAAGCAAGAATTGATGTGTACTTACAACCTTTAATTGATGATTTGAAGAGATTGTGGATTGGAGAATGGACTTATGATGTATCACGTAAACAAAACTTTACAATGCGAGCTTCCTTGATGTGGACCATCAATGACTTTCCAGCATATGGCATGTTGTCTGGTTGGGGTACGCATGGCAAAATGGGTTGTCCGCATTGCATGGGAAACAACAAAGGGTTCACGTTGGCTGAAGGTGGGAAAAGCTCGTGGTTTGATTGTCACCGCAGATTCCTACCACGAAATCACTCCTATAGAAGAAACATGACAAACTTTAAAAAAGATGTACGAGTGAAAGATTTGCCTCCGCCTCGATTGCCACAATGGGCTATATGGGAATAAGTTAGTGAGCTACCGAAATTTACAGATACTGGCAAAGCATGCCGAATTAAAGGATACGGAGTCATGCACAATTGGACAAAAAGAAGTATATTTTGGGACCTCCCGTATTGGAAAGATAACTTGTTGCGCCATGATCTAGATGTTATGCATATTGAGAAGAATTTTTTTGATAATGTATTTAACACATTGATGGATGTGAAAGGCAAAACAAAAGATAATGAGAAGGCCAGACAAGACATGGAACAATGGTGTAACATAAGAGAGTTAGAGTTGAAGCCTCTACCGAATGGAAAGTTATTAAAACCCAAGGCTTGTTTCACTCTAACTTCCCAAGAAGCTAAAGCTGTTTGTCGATGGCTAAAAGATTTGAGAATGCCCGATGGGTATTCATCGAATTTATCAAGGTGTGCTGACCCTAACACTGGGAAGTTGCATGGAATGAAAAGTAACGATTGTCACATTTTTATGGAACAATTGCTACCAATTGCATTTGGCTCTCTACCCAAACATGTTCTTGATCCACTAACTGAAATTAGTCAGTTTTTTAGAGATATTTGTGCGCCAGCTTTAAAAGTGGAAGACATCATGAAGTTGGACCAAAACATTACAATCATTCTTTGTAAGTTGAAACAAGTATTTCCGCCTGGTTTCTTTGACTCCATGGAACATTTACCTGTGCATCTTGCATATGAAGCTTTTCTTGGTGGACCAGTTCAATATAGATGGATGTATCCGTTTGAAAGGTTCATGGGTGATTCAAAGCGATCAGTGAAGAATAAAGCAAGAGTTAAAGGTTCTATATGTGCACATTACCTGCATCGAGAAATATCACATTTTTGCAGTCATTATTTCAATCACTTGATGTTAACTCCTAGAACCATACGGAATCCGGTAAATGTCAACCAGAGGAGTCAATTCACCTTATCAGTATTCGGTCTTCCAGGTCGACCTTCTGGAAAGAAGAGTGTGCATTGGTTGACCCAAAAAGAAATGCAATCCGCATATGTCCATGTCTTGATCAACTGCGTTGAAGTTAAATAATATCTTGAGTAAGTTTACCCAATTTTTCTTACCTTCGTTGACAATGTCTGTATACCAAACTTATTAAACTTATGGTGTATATTTTGTAGGGAATTTAACAATGCCTTTTTTCATAGTACCGGTGTACAGTCAACATCTGGCGTCATTCATGCTCAATTTCCCTTATGGTTCAAGCAAAGATTGTCTAGCGTGTTTCCACCAACTCCAAAAATACTCCTTTTGAGAAACATGGCAGAAGGCCCTATCCAAAGCGCAAATGATTGGCACACATACTTCGTGAACGGATATAAGTTTCACACTGAGGCATGGACCGAAGGGAAAAAAAACCATAAATAGTGGTGTATTTGTAAAAGGAGTTGCAGATGGCGGTGAATACGACTTTTATGGAGTTATTAAACATATCTACGAGTTGGTATACAATTACTTGGATTTAGAAAATAAAGTTGTCTTGTTTTATTGTGAATGGTATGATCCAAGTAGAGGCACAAAAATAGACAAGTCATACGGTACTGTTGAGATTCAAATGAACCGGAAATACAAAGAGTATGACCCTTCCATAATGTCAAATATTGTTAGGCAAGTTTATTATGTACCTTATCCTTCATTTGTAACACGTAAAAGAGGATGGTGTGTTGTAATAAAAACAAAACCACAAGGTCATATTGAAAATGGCGATCAAGTAGAAGATGTTGCCTATCAAGTTGATGATGTTGATCAAATTATTGAAGTGGTTGCAGCTGAAGACATTACAAGTTTGTCTGATACAACTCTTGAGGGACATCAAGTTGATCCATCTATATTGTTGGTTGAAAATAATGTGGATGAAGAGAATGATGAAGAGTTTGAATCCGATGACAATAATAAAGAGAATGACGAAGATAATGATGAAGAGTTTGAATCCGATGACAATTAATGAAGAGAATGACGAAGAGAATGATAAGAGAATGATGAAGAGAATGATATGGATAACGAAGATGAAGAATAACTAAACATTGAATGTAATATCTATTAAATATCTATTTATGTGTTAATGAATATCTATTTATGTGTTAATGAACATCTATTTATGTGTTAATGAATATCTATTAAATTTGTTAATGAATATATATTGATCTTAATGAATTTATTATCTTTGTTGATGAATAATAAAATAGGTAAAATGCCACCTAAGAGTAAAGATAGTGGTAAGAAGAAGTTCCAACATCCGAGGATAGTAGTATGTGACGCGCCTCACTCGGCCGTGTGTCCCCCCCCCCCCCTCAGAGTCATGTTGATCCTATGTCTTTAGCCAGTACTCAGGCTTTTACCCCATTACTCTCCTCCCACACATTCCCATCTGGGGTACATGCATCTTTCCAGTACTCAGGATCTAGTTTGCCTTTCCCATCGACTCAGATTCCGCCATCCTTCCAGCATACTGGTGTGCCCTCGTCCTTCCAGCAGGCAGGAGGACCTAGCTTTCCATTCACACATACTGGTGTGCCCTCGCCCAACTTTCCATTCGCCCATACTGGCCTGCCTTCATCCTTCCAGCAGACTGGAGGATCTGGTTTTTCATATCCCATCCAGATGACTTCATCCTTCCAGCAGACGAGAGGATCCAGCAGTACACGTCCGACACAGGCTGGACGATCTCCTAGTCCACGTCCGACACAGGCTGGACGATCTCCCCGTCCACGTCCGACACAGGCTGGACGATCTTCCCATCCATGCCCCACACAGGCTAGAGGCTCACGCACCCCACATCCCACACATGTACCAGCAAGTGAGGTTGATGAGGCAGTTGATGAGATAGATGGAGCTGATCTTCGTGGGAGGGATGATCCCGATGAGATTCATGTCGTTGACGGTAGATATTGGATTTGGCCCGAAGGAAGCAAGTAGTTTCCTATTTAAAAACTTTTATAGTATGTATACATTTTCATTTTTTGTATAAATTTATATCTAACATTTTCATTTTTTTTGTTTTAGTTTTGCGCCGAGTCGGACTGCTGCTAGGATTGTTAATTATATAATTCAGCAGATGTATAAATCATCTTTTAAGAGCTATGGTGAGGTCAAAAATAAAGAAGAACGGTTTAAAATGTTTAAGGTATTGTTATTTGTTGTTATTTATTTAAGTTGTGCATTTAATTTATTTTTTTAGTCATGGTTATTTAAATGAAATTCTCATTATAATTACTTAACATTTTATTTTAATGTCATACAACATTGTAGAAGAAATGTGTGTGGGATCCGTTGAATGAAAAAATGGTTTAGAAAGTTTTCAATACCAGATGCTCTAAAAGAATGTCTGATATGCTGCGGCGAGTAAGGGAGAATTATGAGCTTCACGGCATCCGTCCTAGCTGGATAGGCGAGGAGGTTTTTCAGGAGCTTGTTACATATTGGAGGACTCTGGAATTCCTGGCTAAATCCTAAACTTTTAAGAAGATGAGGGCATCTGAAAAGGGGGGTTGTGTCAATACAGTTGGAAGTATTAGTACTGCGGAGCATACCCGATGATTGGTAAAAATTTTAAAATTTTTAAGTTACATCTTTATTCATAATATATTTTACTAATTATTTTTAATTATATTATTTAGGCTAAGGAGTTGGGGAGAAAACCATTTATGCCTGAGTTGCTTTCGAGGACCCAGACAAGGAGATCGGGAGGTTTTGTCGACGGGCGCACGAGATTGTATCTTGTAAGTGAAATTTACGTTGTTTATTTTTTTAATTTAATAAAAAATTTGTGACTTTATTTTCACTTGGCAACCTATAAATTGTGGCGTGAATTTCATGTGGCAATTGATAAATTGCCACGTAAAAATCACGTAGCAAATCATAAGTTGTGGCGTGAAAATCACGTGACAACTTTTTAATATATTTTAATTTATAGTATGTACATATTTATTTAGTATAATTAAATATGCATGTAAATATTTAACTTAAATTTTTTTTATTGAATATGTGTGCAGGATGAATATGATAGATTGCTTGCAATTTTTCTGGAAAATAATCCTCAATACTTGCCAGCAGAGGGGGAGCCGCTTAACGCTGATGTTGATCACTATATTTGGTGTGAGGTTATTAAAGAAAAAGGGCCTAATGGTTGCTTTTTTGGGGCTCGAAATTTGGCGTCCAACTATAGAACTGGTGATCGCAATCTGTTTCAAAGAGTTCAGGATGGAGAAGGTGGATCGCGTCAACCAAATCTGACACGGGAACAAACTGAATTAATAAGGCAATTGGCGAGACGCGAAAATGAGGCCCAGATGGAGATGATGCGGAAGAAGCAATCTGATATGAAGCAACAACATGCACGGCAGCACTACAAGAAAATTTGGATCTAGCCACGTAATGTTGCGACGTGATTATCATGTGGCTCAAAAAAGTGAGTTGCGACGTGATAATCACGTCACTATAAGTTTTTAATATTAAAAAAATAAAACCAACGTTGGCACATGGGGTGTCTGAAATTTTATTTTAAAAAAATAGTTGCAAAGTGAAAAACATGTCGCAACCTTTAAATAAAAAAAATAAAATGAAAACAGATAAAGTAGTCTGACAAAGGGGGGAATTTCAAAGGGGGGAATTTCAAATTTTCATTTTTTTTGTTGCGGCGTGTATTTCACGTCGCAACGGTTTTTAGAATACCACGCCAACAGTCATGTGTGCAATTGACTGACACATTAATTACTGCGTGGAAGTTGCGACGTGATTTTCACTTTGCAACCTAGACACGTGAAAATCACGTCGCTAAAACTGATATACCCTTTCGCGTGTACCTCCTCTTCCCAGAACCCCCTTTCTGCGTTTTTCCCTCTTCTTCCTCTTCCCCCAAACCCTCTTCCTCTCCTCCATAATCAACCCTCCTACCTCTTCAATCCACCATTTTCAATCCTAAATTTATCATACAATCCCCCATTTTCAGGTATGCAATCAATCTCCTCTTGTTCTTGTCCATTTTTTTGTTAAGAATCTGATTTTGATTTAATATGTGTAGGTGAAGATTTTTTATTTTGATTCAAGTATAAGAGATCACTCATTGTTCAACTTCATTGAGGTATTTTTTTTCAATTTTATTTATATAATTTTTCAGATTTTTTTATGTGATTATATATATATATATATATATATATATATATATATATATATATATATATATATATATATATATATATATATATATATTAATTTTTAGAATGTATATTATTTATTGAATGTTAATTTTTATGTGATTATATAATAATTTTTAGAATGTAATACATTCTAATTATTATAACATTCTAAAAATTATATATCAAATTAACCTATAATTACATCAAAAAATAAATAATACATACTATAAATAATACAAACTATAACATATATATATATATATATATATATATATATATATATATATATATATATATATATATATATATATATATATATATATATATATATATATATATATATATATATATATATATATATATATATATATATATATATATATATATATATATATTAATTTTTAGAATGTATATTATTTATTGAATGTTAATTTTTATGTGATTATATAATAATTTTTAGAATGTAATATTATTTATAGTATGTATAATTTTTAGAATGTTATAATTATAGATTTTATAAAAACGAAAATATTATATATAATATGTATTATTGTTAGAATGTATATATTGTTAGAATGTTAGAATGTATATAATATTGTTAGAATGTTATAGAATGTATATATTGGTAGAATGTATATATTGTTTATATACTTTTATTGTAGAAAATTATTTACTTATAGTTGATATAAGTAAATGTTTAATTATTGTTACTAAAAAGAGAATGATTGGATATATGTGCAGTATGGAATATTATTTGTATTATCGTAGTTGGATGTACGATAGAGTGGAACCAGGAAGACGTGCAATTAAACTCAATTTTATAGAAGGAGTTAACGGGTTTATCACGTGGGCGTTTGCTCAAGAATGTTGTCGAAGCGAAGGAGGAGTTAGGTGTCCCTCTCTTAAATGTGAATGTAGACCTATAATTAGTGACCCAGATGAAGTGGTCAGGCACTTGTATAGAAGGGGTTTCATGGAAAATTATTGGGTTTGGACGTTTAATGGTGAAAAATTATCGAGTAACGTACCAGAGACTAGCAGTACGCATGCTTCAAGTAGTCGTCCGCCAATGGAATATGAGGAAAGACCGCCTATTGAATATGAGGAAAACTTTAATCAGATCGGTGACATGGTTGAGGATGCTTTTTGTGTGAACGTGACCTATGATCAACCTGAAGATTGTGATGGGGAAGAGATATCGAACGAAGAAGCGCAGAGATTTTATCAGTTGTTGAATGAGATGAATACGCCGTTGTTTGACGGTTCGTCTGACTCCAAGTTATCAATGTGTGTGAGATTATTGGCCGCCAAGTCAAATTGGAATGTTCCTGATCAGTGTTTGGAATTCTTTGTAAAAATGATGTTGGACTCAACTGCAATGAAAGACAACTTACCTACAACATTTTATGAAGCAAAGAAGTTAGTGTCAAAGTTGGGCTTAAGAGTAAGAAAGATTGATTGTTGCATTAATGGTTGTATGTTGTTTTATGAAAATGAGTTTGGTACTCAAGATGGATTGTTGGAGGAATGCAAATTTTGTATGAGTCCAAGATATAAAGTTCGCAGTAGAGCCATTAACACTAATCAAGACCGTGTAGCAGAAAAGTCCATGTTTTATCTTCCGATAATTCCAAGGTTAAAAAGAATGTTTGCTTCAATGCACAGTGCAAGTCAAATGACATGGCATCATACAAATAAAACAAGTCCAGACACTATGAGGCATCCATCTGATGGCGAGGCATGGAAACACTTTGATCGAATACATCCTGATTTTGCCGCAGAACCTAGAAATGTCAGGCTTGGATTATGCTCATATGGTTTTGCTCCTTATGTTCAAGCGTCGGGAAGTGCATATTCTTGTTGGCCAGTTATTGTAACCCCTTACAACCTCCCTCCCGAGATGTGCATGACAAAACCATATATGTTTTTGACGTGCGTCATTCCAGGACCTTCGAGTCCAAAAGCCGGAATTGATGTGTATTTACAACCTTTAATTGATGATTTGAAGAGGTTGTGGATTGGTGGAGAATGGACTTATGATATATCACGTAAACAAAATTTTACTATGCGAGCTGCCTTGATGTGGACCATCAACGACTTTCCAGCATATGGCATGTTGTCTGGTTGGGGTACACATGGCAGAATGGGTTGTCCGCATTGTATGAAAGAGACCAAGGTGTTTACGTTGGATAAAGGGGGGAAAAGCTCGTGGTTTGACTGTCACCGCAGATTTCTACCAAAAAATCATCCGTATAGAAAGAATAAGACAAATTTCATAAAAGACAAACAAGTAATAGATATGTCTCCGCCCCGATTGTCACCAGGTGCTGTATGGGACAAAGTTTGTGGGCTACCAAAAATTACAGATACTGGAAAAGCATGTAGAATTGAAGGATATGGGGTCGATCACAATTGGACAAAGAGAAGTATATTTTGGGACCTTCCATATTGGAAAGATAATTTGTTGCGCCATAATCTAGATGTTATGCATATTGAGAAGAATTTTTTTGATAATGTATTTAACACCGTGATGGATGTTAAAGACAAGACAAAAGATAATGAGAAGGCTAGGCATGACATGGAAAAATGGTGCAATCGAAAAGAGTTGGAGTTGAAGCCTCAACCAAATGGGAAATTATTGAAACCGAAGGCTTGTTTCAGTCTGACCTCCCAAGAAGGTAAAGCGGTTTGTCGATGGTTAAAAGAATTGAGAATGCCCGACGGCTATTCTTCAAATTTAGCAAGGTGTGCTGACGCCAACACTGGGAAGTTGCATGGTATGAAAAGTCATGATTGCCATGTTTTTATGGAACAATTGCTACCAATTGCGTTTGGTTCTCTACCTAAACATGTGCTTAATCCACTGAGTGAAATTAGTCAATTTTTCAGAGATATTTGTGCTTCAGCTTTAAAAGTAGATGATGTCATTAAGTTGGATCGAAATATTCCAGTCATTCTATGCAAGTTGGAACAAGTATTTCCGCCTGGTTTTTTTGACTCCATGGAACATCTACCCGTGCATCTCGCCTGTGAAGCTTATCTTGGAGGACCTGTTCAATATAGGTGGATGTATCCGTTTGAAAG
The DNA here is from genome assembly GCF_029867415.1 of Vicia villosa. Classification (NCBI taxonomy): domain Eukaryota; kingdom Viridiplantae; phylum Streptophyta; class Magnoliopsida; order Fabales; family Fabaceae; genus Vicia; species Vicia villosa. The sequence continues at coordinate 2,619,008 of NW_026706810.1, read as the reverse complement.
GTTCATGGGTGATTCAAAACGATCAGTGAAAAATAAGGCTAGAGTTGAAGGATCGATATGTGCACATTACTTGCATCGAGAAACATCACATTTTTGCAGTCACTATTTCAAGCATTTAATGTTAACTCCAAGAATCATTCGAAATCTTGTCAATGTTAGTGAAAGGAGTCAATTCACTTTATCGGTCTTCGGGCTTCCAGGCCGTCCATCTGGAAAAAAGAGTGTGCATTGGTTGACCCAACAAGAATTGCAATCTGCCCATGTTCATGTCTTGATCAACTGCGTTGAAGTTAAACCATTTCTTGAGTAAGTATACATACCCCTAACTTTTAATTTTCTTTACAATCATAAAACTCATTACTCTGAAAATTATAATGTGTTTCTTTTTAGGGAATTCAACAACACCTATTTTCATACTACCGGTGTACAGTCAACATCTGGTGTCATCCATGCTCAATTTCCAGCATGGTTTAAGGAGAGATTGTATAGCATTGTTGCACCGACTCCCGAAATACTCCATTTGAGAAACTTGTCTCAAGGCCCTATTCAAAGCGCAAATGAATGGCACACATACTTCGTGAATGGATATAAATTTCACACTCATACATGGACTGAAGGGAAAAAGACCATAAACAGTGGTGTTTTTGTAAAAGGAGTTACAGATGGTGGTGAAGATGACTTCTATGGTTTTGTCAAACATATCTACGAGTTGGTGTACACTTACTTGGACTCGGAAAATAAAGTTTTCTTGTTTTATTGTGAATGGTATGATCCAACTAGAGGCACAAAAATAGATAGGACATACGGTACTGTTGAGATTCAAATGGACCGGAGGTACAAAGAGTATGACCCTTTCATAATGTCACATATTGTTAGGCAAGTTTATTATGTTCCTTATCCTTCATTTGTGCCACGTAAACGAGGGTGGTGTGTTGTCATAAAAACAAAACCAATGGGTCATATTGAATCTGACGATCTAGTGGATGAAGATCTTGCTTTCCAAGTTATTGAAGTGGAACAAATTAATGATGTGAGTGCAGATGAACAAACTACAAGTTTGTCTGATACAATGGTTGAGGGGCATCTAGTTGATTCGTCTATATTGGATGAAGAGCGTGAAGATATTGCATCTGAGGACAATATCATATCAAATGATGAGAATGATGTGGATGACGAGCATGAAGATTTAGAATAATGAATATGTGTTGTTGAAAATGTATTTTTTATAATTTCACTTAATGAACTATGTATTGAATGTGTTAATGAATATGTGTTGTTGAGATTATATTTTTATAATTTTACTTAGTGAACCATTTGCTGAATATATTTATATTAATTGTGTAATCTCTATAAATAGGTAAAATGCCACCCCGACCTGATAAAGGTAAGGGTGTAGCTGATGATAGTGGTAAGAAGAAGACCCAATGCCCACGAGTAGTAGTATGTCAGTCACCTCAGTTGGCCACGTGTCCTCCCCCACAGAGTCAGGTTAATCGTATGTCCATGGCCAGTACTCAGGATTTTCTGCCACTACTCACCTCTCCGTATCCATATGACAGTCTGTCTTTTATTACCCCACCACCACCTGGTTACCCATCCTTCCAGCAGACACAGATGCACCCATCCTTCCAGCAGACACAGATGCCCCCATCCTTCCAGCAGACACATGTTCCCCCATCCTTCCGGCAGACCGGAGGATTTGGTTTTCCACCTCCCACACAGACTGGTCCCTCATCTTTCCAGCCGACCGGAGGATCTAGTTTTCCACCTCCCACACAGACTGGTCCCACCCCACCATCTTTCCAGCAGACTGGTCGCACCCCACATCCCTCACATGTGCCCCCACAGGATAATGATCAGGTGGAGGATGAGACTGCGGAGGATGAGGTGGCGGATGATGAGTTGGATGGGAGCGATCTTCGAGGGGATGATGATCCGAGTGAGATTCATATCATTGACGGGAGATTTTTTATTAGGCCCGAAGGAAGCTCGTAAGTTTCTTATTTATCAATTTTTATTTAAGTATACGTTTCCATTTTTAATAACTTTATAATTAATGTTAATTCAATTAATGTTGTTTAGATTCACGCCGAGTCGGACTGCTGCCAAAGTTATAAGTTATATAATTCAGCAGAATTATAAAAAAACTTAAAAAGACTTTTAAAGATGTTAAGGGCGAGGATAGAGAACATTGGTTTACGCATTTTCAGGTATACTTAATTTATTGTTTAAGTTATTGATATTGTTATTTAAATGACTTTTTCACTACAATTATCTAACTTTTATTTTATCTACTTTTATTATAGGGAAAATGTGTGTAGGAACCAATGAAAGAGAGACAAATTAAAAAAAAAAATATTATGGCAGAACTGCAAGACGACTTTCTGACATGCTACGACGTGTTAGAAAGCGTTGGGAACTTCATGGCATCCGTCCCAGTTGGATAGGAGAAGAAATCTTTCGGGATCTTCTTAAATATTGGGATAGTGATGAGTTTGCGGCAAAATCTGAAAATGCAAAGAAGATGAGAGCATCTGAAAAGGGTGGTTGCCTTAATGTTGTCGGAAGTATAAGCACTGTTGAGCATGTTCGACGTCTGGTAATAATTATTACCACTTCTTAAAGTTATAATTTCAATTAATAATTGATATTATTAATTATAGTTTATTTTGTTATTTAGACTAAGGAATTAAATAGACTACCACTTATGACCGAGTTGGTGGCGAGGACTCGGAAAAAGAAAACAGGAGCTTTTGTTGACAATCATACACAAAAAGCTATGGTAAGTTATTTAAGTTGGATATTATATTTGGTTAAGCTATCGGTATTATTTTTTTAAGCTATCGGTATTATTTGGTTAAGTTGGGTATTATATTTGGTTAAGCTATCCGTATTATATTTGGTTAAGCTAACCGTATTATTTGGTTAAGCTATCCGTATTATTTGGTTAAGTTGGGTATTATATTTAGTTAACCTATCGGTATTATTTTTGGTTAAGCTATCCGTATTATTTGGTTAAGTTGGGTATTATATTTAGTTAACCTATCGGTATTATTTTTTTAAGCTATCCGTATTATTGGGTTAAGTTGGGTATTATATTTAGTTAACCTATCGGTATTATTTTTTTAAGCTATCGGTATTTCTTTAAACGATGAATTGTGATGTATTTGGTGGCGATTAAGAAGTGCCGATAAAGTGTTGATATATATGAATTAAATCGGTGATTCCTTAATTTGTTGATATATATTGCCGATAAAGTGGCGATTGTGAAGTGCCGATAAAGTGTTGATATAGATTGCAAAGTGGAAACCATGAATATGTGATTCCTTAATTTGTCGATGAAGTTTTATTATTCTGATTTATTAATTAGTTCTGACAGGTAGAATTGGGGTGTTACAATTTTCATGTGGCATGTGAGATGTTGTGGCGTGAAAATCATGTGGCAACTAAATTTGTGGCGTGAAATTCATGTGGCAACTAAATTATATTTAACTTTTTTTTATGTGTAGGATGATTATCAGGCATTGCTTGTACAGTTTGTGACTGTTAATCCTCAGTATACTCCAAGACCGGGAGAGCCGCTTCATCCGGATGTGGATTTTTATCTTTGGAGTAAAGTCATTGGCGGCAAGGGGCCTAACGGGTGTTTTTTTGGTGGTGGTAATTTGGCAGGCACCTTGAGACTTGATGATAGAACTCTATATCAAAGAGTTCTCGATGGGGAAGGAGGTTCACGTCCTGTAATTTTAACAGATGAACAGAGAGAAACCGTAAGACAATTGGCGGTAAATGAGGTGAGGCGGCGGAACGTGAAGCGGCACTGAAAGCTCAAATGGAGACCCAAATGATGGCAATGCGGAATGAGCATCAGTAGGAAATGGAGGTTATGGCGAAAAGACAATCGGATATGGAGGCACAAATGCGACAATTTATGCAATCCTTTGGTGGAAACCAAAATATGGGGGGTTTTGCGCCGACTGATCAGGAAAATCTAAATGAGGATGAGTTTCCCGACCCGGATTGATTGTTGATTTAGTTTAGTTTTTATTTTGTTGTTATAACTTTTGATTTTGAATTTGTGTAAACTATTAATTAAATTATAATTACATTATTTAGTAATATTAGATTTATAATTTTAGTTTCTTAATTTTAATATTAGATTTATATTTAGTTTATTGAATTAATTTATAAATTTTATTAATTAATTTTAATATATTTAGTTTATTAATTTGATTATATATATATATATATATATATATATATATATATATATATAATATTTGGTTTTTGAAAAAAAAAATATTAGTGACGTGATTTCCATGTCACTAAGTAGTGACATGTAAATCACGTCGCAACTTCACAGCATGCCACTAGGTAGTGACTTGGAAATCACGTCACTAATAAAGATGCTTTTACTGACTCGTTACTGCTGCGCCTGCTCTGAATGAAAAAGTATTAAACTTTGGTCCAAATGTTGCGACGTGATTTTCACTTCACTAATTAGTGAAGTGAAAATCACGTCACTAAAAGTTGCCACCTTGCCTCCTGCGACGTAAATGACCACGTCACAAATAATGATTTGTGAAGTGTTTTTTCTGTTTGTGGCGTGATAATCACGTCACTACTGAGCTCTTTTTTTGTAGTGCAGATAGAGGGCATTCTGAAGAACCAAGCTGAGATGGAGGAGCAGATGAGACAATTTATGCAAGGAGGTAGAAATTACGGTAATGTTCCTAATCAAGAGTCGGAGGATGACGGAGTGGATGATGATTTTAATCCTGATAATTATTTTCCGAATGATGATGATGCCTCTTAAAAACATTTTGTATTTTATTTGTTTTAAATTATATTTATGTAACTTATTCTACATTTTAATTCATTAAAATATTAGTTTTAAATTTTTAGTTTTATTTAATTGAATTTATTATATAAAATTTATTGTATGAATTTATTTTATAAAATTTTATTATATAAATTTTATTATATAAATTATATTTTATAGATTTTATTATATAAATTTTATTATATATAAATTTTATTATATATATATATATGTATATTTTATTATATATAAATTTTATTATATAAATTAATTAATTTATTATATAAAAATAAAATTAATCCTTCGTGATTAAATTTAAAAAAAAATAGCATTCAAAGTAGCGACGTGAGATCCACGTCGCTATAGAAGTCAATATCACAGTCCCCCATACCCGCCACACCTGCTTTGCGTGCAGGGGGATGTTCCCCATATAACTTTATTGCGACGTGGGAGTCACGTCGCTACCTTCTGACGTGGTGTCCACGTCGCTACTGAGTTGCCACACGTGCTCCTGCGACATAGCAGCACACGTCGCTATTGTTTGGTTGTGACGTGATTGTTAATGTTGCGACGTGGGATCCACGTCGCTGCAGAGCATTTTTTTGTAGTGAACAAACTCTTATTTTCTACTCAAATGTTTCTCAACCTCTCCAACTCTCAATATATAAATCACTCAAGTATTTCTCAATCTCCTTAGATAACTCCAAAGGTTTTCCGAAAACCCTGGTCTTTCTAAGGTTTCCCTTTTAATTCCCTAGACCCTTATTTCTCCATTTTACTCTAAAACTCTAAAATTGTCACACTATAATAATATAAGTGATACATATTTATAATTGTTAAAATCCAACAGATCCATAACAAAACCCAAAACAAAATCCATTAATTATGAAAATTTCTTTAGCCACCTCCCTATGGGGGTCACCCCCAGCGAAAATCCCAAAATACCCCTGCTTCGGAAATGAACTTCCGAAGCGCTTTTTTTTTTTAAAAAAATTTCCATAATTCGGAAGTTCATCTCCGAAAACACCTCATGGGGGGTGTCTTCGGAGATGAACTTCCGAAAACACCTCATGGGTGAATTCGGAAGTTCATTTCCGAATTATGCAAAAACTGTGTTTTTTTTAATGTTTTTTCTTAAACAGTCTCGCATTTTAATTAAACGCAAACGCCAAATAAAATAAGCAACAGATAAACTGAAAATACTAATACGATAAATAAAATCCAAATAATATATACAAGCCGAACCAAATAGTAATAGTGTGCGCAATATACAATCCGAAAACAAAAAATAAATAAACCCGACCACTACTGGGTGTGCCTAACCCTCTCACCCTGAGCCCTCCTCTGCCGCCTGTACCCCGCCGCACGGCCCGCATCAGTGACGATCGCCTCTATCACGGCGACTGCGCCTGGACCGCCCTGAAGAACGACACCCCGATCCAAGGCGTCCCGCCCAAGCATCTCTATCCGCTGGCATATCGGCAGGAGATCAATGGCGTGGTCATCCTCGGCCTGCTGGTTCTCCAAGATCTCCTCATGTGCTGGCCTAGGAGCGCCGGGAACGTCGGGTCTCAGTAGAGGATGGGACACCCGGTAGAACCATGTGACGTACCCCTCCTCACTGTGCCAGTCCTGTGTGACCCGAGTGAGACGGTACTCCTGCGGTACCACATGCTGCTGCCACTCCGCCCATATGGCAGTGAGCTGCACTCGGGTCACTGTGTCGGGAGATACCGGACCATGATGCCGGTCCCGCATGCCAACTAGCCTGAATATAGAGCAATGCCGTCAAAGGGGACAATCTGAGCGTAGTCGACGAACGGCCTCCAGGTGACGTCGTCGTGCATCGTGCGGTCCAAGTACAGACGGTATGGTCCCACCGCATCGTTCCCCCTCTGGAGAGCGTATCTGGCGGCCCTGGGCATGGCGTCCACGTACGCAGGATCGATGTGAAAGCCGTGGATGCGGGAGAAGTAGGAGATGATCCAGCTCTGAAACAAAAACACGATAATGTATTAAAAATAAATACGAAACATAAATAAATAAATACGATAATGTATTAAAATAAAACGTACCGTAAGCAGTGTGCAGGATCCGACCAACTGCCTCGTCCTCCAGTTGGAGGCCTCATTTAGCTTCTGGTAGAGGTATGCCAGAGTAGCTGCCCCCCAGTTCCACTGGTGAACGGTATCCAGGTCCATGAAGTAGCGGAGGTAGGTCACGTCGACGTACCTGGCACTCTTGTCCACAAAGCATGCAGCGCCTACCACATGCATGTACCAGCACCGGAGAGCGCAGCCGCGGTGATACTCTGTGAACAGCTCGTTACCCGCACCCTCAGCCTTGGCAGCCGCGTCCAGATGATGCTCAAAATAAGTGCTCAGTGTGGTGAACCGGACATGAGGCCCAGAAGTCGTGGCGCACTCATAGTGAGCAACCTCGTGCTCCATGCCCAAGTAGAGCGTCATCCACTCAATGGCCTCCACCCTCTGGATCTTGGAGTGGGTCAACAGCGGCCCCCTAATCGGCAGGTGGAGAAGACACTGCACATCGTGCAAGGTGATCGTCATCTCCCCAACCGACAAGTGGAAAGAGGACGTCTCCTTGTGCCAGCGCTCCACAAATGCCCCCCGCATGCCGGTGCTGATCGTGGTGTACCCCGTCATGCAGAGCCCGCTGAGCCCTGAACCTCGCACATGATCGTTAAACCACTCAGCTGCTGGTTTAAACAGACCGAAAATCTTGCGGGCGTGGTTGACCATTTTCAGCGGCTCTCTCTCCTGTTACAAAAAAAAAAATAAGCGACATATATTAAATAAGTGGACATATATTGAATAAGCGACAAATAAACGGTTAGATTATAAAAAATGGTGACAAATAAACGGTTAAATTAAAAAAATACCTCTCCCTCCCAGATCCGCCGAGCGACGTGATCGTGGTAGTGAATCAGCACGGAAGTGTCAAAGGGCCCTCCCGGATAGCCATCCTCCTGCTCATCCTCCTCCCCGGCTGGAGGGTCAACCTCCGGTACACCCTCCGGCTCGTAGTATGGCACTGGCACCTCCTCCTCCTCCTCCTCCTCTCGCTGGCGGGAAGAAGATACCCGAGCCAGCCGACTCCTAGATCCTGAAGCAGATGTACCCTCTCCCACGTCCACGGGAACTCGCACACGGCGTCCCCGGCCCTGCCCCCGTCCCTGGGTCGACGCCAGCTGCGCCGCCGCCCGCTCGCGTCTAGCCGACGCAGTCTGAGACTCTTTCCCCTGTCTGATGCGTGCTGGTTGGTTGCCTGACATGTTCCTGTAAACAATTGAAATCGATTAATATGCGAGACAAAAGAAGAAACAAAAATAATTGAAATTCTGATACAGTTCGGAAGTTCATTTCCGAAAACTGGGATGAAGGTGTTTTCGGAAATGAACTTCCGAAACACCCCTGCGATGGAGTTTTCTGCAACTCCCATGGCAGACCCCAAAACCAAACATCAAACCTATGTCTACACATTCTAAACATCCTAAATATCAGTATAAACCTAACCTAATACATTTTTTGCTATTTGTAAACACCCTAATATACATTTTAGTCATAGATCTTAAAATCAAAATGCTTACCGATTGAATGGATTTGAGGACTTTTGAATGTAATAGAGCAAGTAGTTGGAGCCTTTGAGGTAGCTTGGAACTGGTTTGCACAAAAATCTCTTGGGGTGTGAGTTTGGAAGAAGATTAGGGTAAATGATTAGGGGGAGGGCGCTGTTTTGCTTAATCTGCAAAACGCGCAGTATTTCGGAAATGAACTTCCGAAATGGTGTTTTCGGAAGTGCATTTCCGAAATAAGTCAAATTTTTTATAAAAAAAGGCGCTTTCGGAGATGCATCTCCGAAAACACCTTTTTCCTGCATTTCGGAAGTTCATTTCCGAAGTCAGGGGTATTCTGGGTTTTTCACCAGAGGTGAGCTAGAAGGTTGGGAGGTGGCCAAAGAAATTTCCTTAATTATTTTTTTGATAGAAGACAGTCTCATTCATTAGATGAAAAAGAGAGAGTACAAACATAGAGAAAGAAAATGTTAGGGTATTTTTCATCCACACATTAACAACATCACTATAATGGTGGTGAATAGCTCTGATGAGGGGGGAGGAACCCCTACAAAAGAGAGGTGGCACCCATCAAAAGAGTGGAACCCTAAAGTTTAGAGAGGGGAAAACTTCTCTCTCTAAACATCACTTTCAAAGTTTTTAAATTAAAAAATTCATTAGTTATTAGAATAACATATTATAAATATCTTATAATATCTTTTATATTAATTTAGACTATTATTAAATTAATATATATATATATATATATATATATATATATATATATATATATATATATATATATATATATATATATATATATATATATATCAAATATTCTAATGTCACATGTTCAAAAATCAAATCGATCAAATTTAATATCCGGGAATTGTTTGAATTAGACATTTTTATGCTCTCCAACTTTCTAATTTTTTTTTATAATCTCAAAACATATTATCTTTCTCTTCATCAACAAAAATTTTAAAATATATTTCAACAAATTCTGTGATAAATATGACGTTAGTATTAACCTCTACATTCCTTTCCCCTCTGACCTCCGTGTCCCATCTTCCACACTTGTTCCTTCTACCTGCATGTTTGTTTATTTGTAACTCTGATCCATCCATCTCGTTGATCTATAGTATTGCTTGTTGCGTGTTATTGAGATTGTGCTAAAAAATTAAAGAACTGGTGAGCTTTTCTAACATTTTACGGATCATTAAGCTCTCGTTAATATTTCCATAAAAAAAAATTGACCATATCTAGTGAACTCACCCATATTTTTATTCTTTTCATACCCGAAGCACTAATGTGAAAATTTACTTAAAGTATTTAGTCTATAAGAAGAAGAAAAGTCACAAAATAAAAATAAGATAGAGACATTTTTCTTTAAATGGTTGAAAATAAGAAAGAAAAAAGTCATAAAATGAGAGAAGACTAACAAAAATAATTACATCTAGAAAAGAAAAAAATAAAGGAAAAAACAAGTGCTTTTAAAATTTTCACTAAAATCTCTTATTATTCCCACTCATTATATTTGTTGCTTAAAGCTTCTCCTCCTCTCCCTTATCCTCTATCATTCATTTTCATTCTCTTTCTCTCTCTACCTATCCTTCTCTCTCTCTTTTCATCACAGTGAACAACTCAGCTGCAGTGCCAAGTTCCCACTAACCATTACAATTTGTGTGTCACCTCACCTCTTGTCTTACCTCCCCCACACAGAACACAAAATTTATTGACAGTGAAAAAAACAACTTTTTTCACTAAAAAAATAAACCCCACCATTTTTTTTCATAAAAAAGTGCTTGTTATAGAGAGAGAAATTAGTTATATGAAATAGAACGATCATGGAATTGGAAGGTGATCATCAAAGCAATGGAATCCGAAGCAGACCAAATTTCCCTCTTCAGCTTTTAGAGAAAAACAACATCATCGAACATGTCTCCGAAGAACAACCTTGTTCAACCACCACCGCAAACGACGGTTCGACTGCCATCGTATCATCAGAGCAACAGAAAAAGCCACCGCCGAAGCGAGCCTCGACGAAAGATCGGCACACGAAGGTCGACGGACGAGGCCGGCGGATCCGTATGCCGGCTGCCTGTGCCGCGAGGGTGTTCCAGCTCACGCGTGAGCTGGGACACAAATCCGACGGCGAGACGATTGAGTGGCTACTTCAACAGGCTGAACCGTCGGTTATAGCGGCCACCGGAACAGGAACAATCCCTGCGAATTTCACGTCGCTGAATATCTCTCTAAGAAGCTCTGGTTCAACTATGTCCGCTCCGTCGCACTATTTTAGAGGTAATTACTTCAACCCTAGTTCGTTTTCGACGGCCGCCGCGGCGGCTCAGCTTCGAAACCGCGCTGAATGGGATAGAACTATGAATATGAATGTTGTGGCTGAAGATTCTAGAAGAACTAATAGTATGTTAGAGAATCCTTCTTCTTTATCAGCGATTTTGAATTTCAACAACGTGCAAAATGCTATTCTTCAAGCTAAACAAGAGCTCCGGGATGAAAACACTGCCTCCGGCGCCGCTGGCGGCGGCGGAGGATTTGAATTGTTGGGTTCTGATTCTGATGGAAGCATAGGGAGAAAAAGAAGGTCATCAGAGCAAGAATTGTTATCACAAAATATGGGGAGCTATTTATTACAATCAAATGTGGGGTCACTTCCTTCAAGCCATGCTTCCAACACGGCAGCGTTTTGGATGGTAACTGGGAATGGGAACCAAACTGTTAATGGTGGTGGTAGTGGTAATGGAAATGATCCAATTTGGGCTATTCCTTCTGTTGGAAATAATGGCTTATATAGAGGAGCTATGTCTATGTCTTCTCCTAATGGAATTCATTTCATGAATTTTGCTTCTCCAATGAATCTGATGCCCGGAAGTCAATTCGGTTCTGGAGTCATCGGCGGTGGTGGAGGCAGCGGTGGTGGTATTCTCGGCGAAAGCAATTTAAATATGCTTTCAGCCATGAATGCCTATAGGCAGATTTCTGCAAATGGTATGTCCGAGTCGTCCGGACATCACCACGGCGGAGGTGGAGGAGTAGGAGGAGGAGATGACGACGGACATGACTCAAGCAGTCAACACTCTTAAAGATTAAAGATAATCAAGTAATTACAAGTCCATGATCTGATGCTAGCTTCTTAATTTTTCTTTTAATTATTATAATTACTATTGCTATTAGTTTTGGTTATGGTTATGGTTAATTTATATGCAAAAATATATATTATATATACATATATAAATATATTATATATGTTATTTGTTATGATATGTTATGTTATGTCCATTTTCAAAACACGCAAGCACAAGTTTGATTGCATTTTGGAACATTGCTAGTGTGGTGTGATTTTCATTTTTCATAGAATCATGTTAGGGTTTTTGCGAGGAAATTTCAACAAGACTATATATTTTTACATTTGTTATGCTGTTATTAAAAATTTAGTTTTTATTTATTAACAAACTCATTAAAAGATTCAATTATTGGTATGAAAAAAATTTAATAAGGTACGAAAATAACATCTTTTTACTGCAATGAGAGATGAAAAGAGAAGATGCTGGCATTCTGATAAGTAAGTGTAAGTGTACTGCAAAAACTGTCACATGCACGACGCATCTCTTATTGCTGCAGTTATGAATTATGTATATGTACTATACTATATAGCTATAGCTAGGGACCAATATCTATATATCTAAACATAATAATTAATATATAAATATATACTTTGTATATATATATTTTTATGTAAAAAGCACACTAATTTGAAGTAACTCTTAAACTCAGGTGATGCTGGTGGTGACCAGTGAAACTATTACCTAATTTTGATATACAATCTTTTTGATGAATAAGAACTTCATTCTTTCTTTTTCTATTATAAGCTATTATATAGCTAGAGTTTATGAACTATAGTACATTGAAAAAATTAGAAGTAGTGATTTTAATTATAGCTATGCTATGAAATTAACTTGTATACCCTTTTGCATCTATTATTATGAACTGTTGTTTTCATGAATTAAAAAAGCTAGTTAGCTATGCTAAAATAAGGTTTTTTATATCACTAAATTTTCATGATGCTCATTTTTAGCCCCACCTTATTGTTTTGTTATATAAGAATTCATACATTAATTTAAACCTCTAGATGCATAGCTTTCTTTTTCTAGTTTATGTTTGGTGTATAAAAGAAATTATCATTTCCTTTTTAGATAATAAAATATAAATCCACTATACAACACATTCTCTTTACCTTTTTCTATTTTATTTTCCCATTGAACGAAAGTGTAGATATATTATACAATTTTTTGTGTGTATAAATTAATGTATATATTGTTTTTTTACCTATTGGTATCTTAGGCATGATTAAATATATATAAATAAAAATGTTCATGTAGGACTAATGTACTCATTTGATGTATACTTTTATCATTAGACAACTTGACTTTATTTTTCTTTTGATTAATTAAATATATTAAAATGAATTAAAACACCTTAGTATAAATTAATGACATCTAGCATAAATTAGTGACATTATACCATTAATATGTTCATGTTATAAACAACTATTAGTTGTGCAGGGATCAGATGTAAGGGGGTCAGATAAACCCGCAACATTTCACTTATTAATTTTTAAAATAGTAAAATCTCATATTAGACTATTTAGCAAAAAAAAAAATTGATAACTACAAATTGACAATTTTGTGTCACGTCCCTTTATATATTATTATTTAATATGAAAAAAATATTACATGTTTCTCTCTTTTTTATTCTTAAAAAAAAATCAAATATTGAAAAACCTTTTTTGAAATATACATATTTGAGAAACCCTCCATTTATATGCAAAAAGTAAAAATATAATTGTTGAACCTAATTAAGTACCTTTTCCATAAAAGTTGACTCAATTAGTGGGATTGATTTGTGCTAATAAAAAGCTGCTTGGCTTGTTTCTTGCTAGAATAACTATATCAAAAGTACTAATTAATGTAAGTCATGTTAGAAATGATGATTGTGAAATGAGATAGTGTCTGTTTCTCCAAAACTTACATCTAAAAGTATAATTACTTAAATATTTCAAATAAATATTACATTTTGTTTTTAATAGCAATATTAGCTATCACATATACATAATAATTAAATGCATTTTTAGGATTAAAAAAAAATGTGATTGTTAAGTATTATGGAGAGAGATTTATGTGCACGTTGATGCACTAGTAATCAGTGCATGGCGTAGAATTTAGGGTAGGTAAGAAGCTAGGTAGGGCAAGAGAGAGTACCTTGTTGAGTAAACGATGAGTCTCCGCCAAAAAAGAGAAAGATGAGTACGAAAAATAAAAGGTAAATTAAGCAATGAGTGCTTGAGCTCAACTTCTCGTACGTGTTACATCACACAATTGATCAATGTAGTTTTTTTTATTTTATTTAGTTTCTTTTTTATAAAAAGAATCAAACGGTTTTTATTTGATATATGTAGACCAGCTATGCACTATAGCCAGCTAGAAAGACGAATGATATTGCTAACATCCAATGTATCATGAAATATATGATGATCCGTTGAAGCTTTTTGGGAGCGTAGTAAATTAAAATATTAAGTTGGTAGTTGATGGGTAGTTTTTTTTATAAGCATCCAACTGTAGTTATTAGAGAGTCTTTAAATTCAAAAAGTGTGTTTTTAACGAGTTTTTATCACATTGGAAGAGATTAGCATGGCAAAAAACTTATAAATGGAATAATTGCCTTTTTTTATAAACAGATTTATTAGTATAAGAGATTGGGATATTTTAGTTAGGATTAGGAACAGCGCGGATATTTGATTTTTACTCAAGATTAAAGATTCTCGAATGTTTTAAAGGTCTAAAGTCAAATGGCTTAAAGAAAGAATTGTCAATATCAAATATTTTTTTTTTATGTTTGTGTTAAAAGTAGGAATAAAAACAATGTCATCCTTTGTTTTAGGGTTAGTGAAGGTTAGATTGAATGAGTGTCTAAGATTAGGGTGGAGGTGGTTTATTTTTTCTCCAATCACTTTAGAGAACCTCATTAAGATTCCCCTCAACTAGATGAGGTTGATTTTTGCTCGCTTTTAGAAGATGGTAATGTTGCTTTATCTGTTATTTTCTTCTTTGTTAGATTGATTGGACGTTTGCCATTTGCAATGGTAACAAGAGTCCTGATCATTATAGCTCTAATTTGTCATTTTTAGGAGATTATGGAATCCTCTTAGAAGAATTAAAAGAATCATTGACGCTATGTTTGATCACTTCCAATGTTTTGCTTTCCTCTATCATATCAGAGTTTTTCTTCTTTCATTATCACCGTTTATTTGGGATATTGTCAATGGGAGATTGTTGGTTGATGGGGTAGTTATAGTTAATGAGTTTGTAGGCATAGTAAAGAAGAATAAAAACGCAATCTTATTTTTAATGTGGATTTTGAGAAAACATATGTTTCAGAAAGTTATAGCTTACTGGATTATATGCTTTTTAAATTTGGTTTCTATGAGAAGTGGAAATCTGGGATGAGAGCTTGTGTTTGCTTGTAATCTTGTGTAACACCCCAAATTCTACCCAAAAATATCATGCGAGAAATCAGAGTATTTTAAAAACTATCAACAATGCATTTGGGATATCACATTTACTTCCTATAAACAACTCATAAACAGATACATAGCACTTTAATCTCAGAGAAGCACAAAACAACCTATAACAGCTCTTAGACAAACCAACTTCATTTTAATATGCAGCGGAATCATAACATTCGAATTTATAAACAAATCATCTTATTTAATCGGAAACAACTTCAAACATCATAGTACTTCTCATTATCCAATTTGGAACTCAACAACTAAAACATGAACAACATAGAAACAACAATATAGACAACCCCCGAGTGCTACGTATCAGAGCGACACACCAACCAGACACGATGAATCTACAAACTTCCACAGCTATACTTGAGTACCTGCCCATTTCCCATGGTAGGGGAAACATCAGCAGAAGGGGTGAGATATCAAACATTATAAAGGAAAGTATGATAATACATATAGCAAAGATAAAATCATACACAATTCACCACTTCTCAATATAAGCAATTTGCATCACAACAATAATGTTAACTATCAACTATAACAATGTATTCAAGTTTACAAGTATGTCATTCAAGCACATAATAACATATACTTCATAATCACAACGTAAATTAATACAACTATCAACAATGGAAAAACATGGTTCATATATTCCACATATATACATATATCATTAATACATATATATATATATATATATTTGCATTCTCATCATATACGTTTCATTTACATATATCACCAAAATCATGTATCAAACATCACCAAATTTAATTATCACATCTCATGCACACATAACAATCACCTAATCACATAATTACATATATTCAAACATCACATAACTCCAATGTAACTCAATGCAAGACATGTGACTCTATGCATGTGGTACCCAATATGGACCCAAAGTTCCACCGCTTCCGATTCATATAGAATCTAGCCACGCTTCAGATCCGGACAAGACCAAAGCCACCAAATGTAAACATATAGTTTACCGCTTTCCGATTCACTCTAGAATCCAAGCCACGCTTGTGTTTCAAAACAATTCCACCTATGTTTCAAGGCACACTATGATATGAATGTATGTACAATCTCACAAATATATGCAATTAAGATCATCTCTACCATCTTAACTTTCCACATATCACAACAATTCAACTCTATGAATTATCCACCAATTGTACACAACATTCACAACACACACACACACACACACATCATTCACATATAAGAGGCCAATTAATCAATTATGATTCACACAATCCAATTAACACTAGTAATCATACTATCTCATGTTAATTCTCATTTTTGTCAATTATACATGAACACACATTTTCAACATCAAGCAATTAGTCATTAGAATTAATGCTAACCAACTAACCATAAAGAATCAATATCAAAACAACATCATTGGCATGACAATATATATTTCTCAACATACATATTCAAGCCAAAACACAATTACAAACAATTTCTCAAAATACCGTAATTTACCGATAAACCGAATAATTGGTCCAAGTTCAAGTATATTCCAATCACATAGACTTATTGGAATCAATTCAACTAATAATTTAACTATCCAATTAATAATTAAACTATATTAATTTCAATTCAACTATTATATTTCTATTCCATTATTTTCCAATTCTATAACAAAACCCATTATTTCACTATCAATGGTTTACTCACAACAAACATAACAATCTAATACACATAGATTATCAATTGCACACAACTTATCACATTTATATCATCACATTCCAACAATCATCAAATACCCAAAATTGCAACATAGAAGAACATGGATATCAAAGTATAGAATTAAACCAACTATAACATACTATCATACAACCCTTTAGCATGAAAGAACCCCACCCTTACCTTGGCAAATATGAAATCTTTCACCATAGCTCTAAGCTTTTCTCCAAAATAAATCCTTCAAACATAATTTGGAGACACACCTAAAAACCAGTTCGGAAATCAGCTTATCAGACGAACTTAAAATCCTTAAAATCAAAATCGCTCCGGTCAGAACTTACCTCTATGAGTCAGGAACGTTGTGTCAAACCCACGCGACGATCCAACGGTTGGATTGAGAGATACATCCGTTTTGCTAAGGTGACTCAATGATGAAACTTGCTGCGAAAATGAGGTTTCTTCTAGCTTTTCTCTTCCACCATTGTTCTCTTCCCTTTTGCCTCTTTTCTCTTCTTCCTATCTTTTCCCCCAAATGAAAATAGTAACCTCTAAAACCCTAACCTTCTCTTACTATCTCACTTATGTCAATTGGGCTTAACCCACCAATCCATCCATTATGTTTCTATCACTTAGGCCCATTTAGTTATATCTCTCTAATAACTCAATTAAGTCAAACAACACAAACACTCACATAATTAAATACTTAAATAATTATTATATCACATAATAACTAAATAAATAAGTTATTATTAAAAACACCAAACAATATAATTACTAATATAATTAATAAAAATATTAATAAAAATCGGGATGTTACATCTTGCAGTGTTGATAAATTGTTTTCATAATAGTGAAATATGTTGACATTTGTATATATTAGAATAGAATATTCCGTAGTATACTCATTAAATATGATGTAGCATATTCCTTGGGTAATTAATACGATTACTTGTATATTGGCCGAGGTGAAAAAATTGAAAAGTGCGACATTTTTTTCTTCGATTGGGAGGTTAACCAATGGGAAATCCCTCACTTTTCCCATCGGTTGGAGTGTGAACTGAGGGGAAATCCATCAGTTTTCTTCTAAGTTGGGTATGTTAACCGATGGTATAAAGGTTAAGGGGCCATTTTTTACATCGGTGATCCTCACAACCGATGTGAACTCCCTTGTATTTTTAAAATATAAATTTTGGAAGTCTTATGGTAGTTTCAGTAACTATCCTCTTGCATTTTTTGGCTGCAAAATGGTGAACCATAAAATAATACACTATAGAAACAAAAACAAAATGACACCTTTATAAACCCATCATCTGATAAAATCAAAACATCGTGACTTAAGAGTTTGCATTTTGAATTCACAACCCACATTTAAGCATCTCAACCTATAAAGAAGTATGAAAATATATATTTCAAACTACATCCAATAACAAGAGGAGGGAGCAAATAATGGATAAAGAAAGCATGAAATGCAAAACGATAAAGAAATGATAGTCATATACTTGAAACTAGTAATAACCCATTTCAATTATGTGGCATAGTCATATACTAGAAATCTTACTACTCCCTCCGTCTCAAATTATTTCTCGCAATGGTCCACTTCACACAAATTAAGAAACAGTAATAAATGAAAGAGAGAGAATGGTGACTTTACCAAATTATCATGATTAACTATTGTTGTATTCGAAATAACAATAGTTATCAGAGGTTCTGAACTGGCATTTTTCTAATTATGAAGAGTATAAGTTTCTTTTGAACTCTGATCTCTAGAATCAATCTTTTCTTTAAATGATTTCTTAATCCTTTATGTTCCAAATTATCCATCTGACTTCTAAAGGTAATCTTCAGACCACTGATATTCTGAATTTTATCTTCTGAACAAGTTACAGAACACGTTTAAATGTAGTATCATCAAGTTCTGATGAATTTCAACAGTCCTCTTGTTCTTTCATTGCTGAGTTGGTCTAACTGGACTTGACAGCTCATTTGTAGATAGCATCCTTATATATTAGAGTTTATTCAACTGAGATAACTTCTCAAATTGATATAGCTCAATTATCTATGCTCCTTCCACTAGTTCTCAAAGAATCTGTCGTCAATGAACCACGTATTCGATTCTTTTTTTTGCAGACTTCATTATCGGGTACTTTATTAGAATCATAAGACATCCTTTTTTTCTTCTTTACTTGAAGAGATTCCTAATGATATTTTTATGAGAAAGTTAAGGGTGGACTAATCCATTTCTTAAAAACATCTCATACTCATAATGAACTATTCTTCGGTAAACAAGGAATTAGAGACTAGTTCAAAATAATCTATCAAATTACAATTTAGTACTCAAACATCATCTTCTAATATGAGACTACAACTGTAAGTGAAATAATTATTAACCAGAGTATTTCTTCACACAGAATTTAGATCTTTATCTGACACTTGTTAGGTGTTTGATATAGACTTAAACTCGTTATCTTACTCAGAACCGGAGCTATGATACCAATTGAATGTGTGAAGAAAACACAAGAAAGAGGGGGTTTGAATTGGGTTTTTCAGTCTATGATATTTTCTTGCTACTTAACATTATTGTGTTAAGTGATGCTCTCAAAATGTTGCAGAAACATAAATAGAAGAGTAAAACCTAAGAGTAAATAACACACGATATATCTAGGTTCACTTGAGAAATTCTCAAGCTAATCCAGTCCACCCTTCCGAGGTGATTTATCCTTGATTTCAAGGTCTTAATCCACTATAACTAAACCGATTACAATTGCACGGAAAACCGCTGGTGACTAACAACTTTGCACGGCAACCGCCGGTGACTAACAACCTTGCACGGGAAACCGCCAGTGACTAACAACCACTAAGAGTACAATCTTAGTCTTCTCAAAGCTTCTGACTAACCGTTCCTTTGAGGAATACAATATCTTCCTAATGCTTTTGACCAACCGGTCCTTTAGAAGAATTGTAAAAGACCTTCCTAAAGCTTCTGACCAACTGGTCCTTTAGAAGGAACAAACAACTGTTTGTTTTCACAAGGTTTGTTTACAATCAAAAGCTTTTACACAAGCATATGTAAAATCAATTAAATATATCAGAAGATCCTAATGCACACTAAGAATATTACATTATATTGTAGCTTGATGCGTGTTCTTCTTTTCTTCAAGTAGCTTCTTCACGGACAATAGCCCAAAACACTTGAATCTCTTATGTCTTCTTCTTCATAAGCTTCTGACAGTTTTGTTGATCTTGATGTTGCAAAGAGAATAATGTTTTTGTCTTGATTCTTTTGAGAACATTCTGGATAACAACCCTTGTTCTTCATACTCTAATGATCACCTCTGAGCACAATATTCATATTGTGGATTTTTAATTGAGAAGCTTAAATGATCATCTTATAATCGACATGATGTAAAAACCATTTGAAGGCATTTGTTCTTGTTGTTATTATACTGGTTGATGGTTTGGTTATATTATGATAAAGACAACACCAACAATAACAAATAAAAGATCTTCTTATTTTATAGTTAAAAACAATAGAGCCTTTGAAGAGAAGCTGACTATTGAAAAATAGTCGTTACACAGTGATTTAGAATAGTACTGCCACGTTTGTCCTTTTCCATGAATTAAACTAATGAAGAAGTAGTGGGATAAAGCTTGTACGTACTGTGTACTTATCATTCCTAACGGTAAAATTTGTCTTCTCATCTTCATAAGCTCCTGATGAGTAATAGTGGAAGCATGATTGGGGTTATTACACTTGATTCTTCATATGATTAAGTCTCCAGTCTTCAGAACTTGTTTGCTCGGAACCTTGTCTTCGAAACTTCAACACCTTTCTTTGAGATCTTATTCTTCAGAACTTCAAGTCTTCAGAGTCTTCAGAACTTCGTATTCAGAGTCTTCAGCACTTGGTCTTTAGAACAGAGTCTTCAGAACCTTCACTCTTGAGAATCTTCGGAACCACATCTTTAAAGTCTTCGACACTTGGCTCTTTAGAAGATTATACATTTAGAATCTTCGCTAGCTTAAAAATCAAAACCACTTCACCTAACAAAAACCATAGGAACATTGCAACAACAATATCAGACATCCTTGGATCTTTCCGATTGTGATCAGATATAGAAGCATCCTTGCTTCTTCAGTATGCTTGTGACTTGTGTCACACGTAGTAGCTCGCATAAAATCTTCAGTGCACATCTTGATAGTGTTTGTTTGATCTGATAACTTCGATAAACACGTTCTTGCACATAAACAAACATCATAAAATAAAATAACTCTTTCACAAATACTCCATTGTTATCATCAAAACTCAGAGATATATTGCAGAACAAAATTTTGTTCTTACAATCTCCCCCTTTTTTATGATGACAAAACTATGTATTTTGATGAACATTTAAAATAGGGTAATCACGAGATGTAACATATTTAGAGTTTCTAGAAACAGCTCACCCTAAGTGTGTTAATCCCAAAATTTAATTTATACTTTTTCAGAGTCCTTCTCTGATCCCAAAACTCGTAAAATTAGGAATTTTGAGTTATCAGAACGTAGAGTAGATAAGGAATACTTCCTTATGGTCTAAAAGAGCATAAGCCTTTAGCATCTAGACTTGTTCAGCAAAATTTCTATCTTCATATATTTAGAGCTTGTTTTCTTTTAGACATAGTGTCAGAAACACATTACTTTAGAATCTTTCGTTGGTTTGCTATTGTTCATTAGAACCTGTCTTTCTGATGAGAAACTCCCCCTGAGTTTTAGACTTGGTGAAGAAAGAATGCCATTTCTTTTGGATCTTTTGAAGTATCAAATTTGTCTTTCCAGGGCTTCTTTTTGTTGAATCTTCTATCCAGATTTTTGACTTTTGATTTGATCAGTTCTTCGGACTCTTCTAAAGACCTCTTAGATTCTGATCACATGAGAAGCTTTGATTATATGGCATGTCTTAGAATTCCTAGTGAACTTGTTCAGAGTTCCTAGGATAAATATCACACAAGAAAACTTCAGAGGTAAATGCATATTTTTACATTTTTGCTTTTTCATTTTTGCATTCTTTCCCGGTCTATCAAAATCATTATATTTCTCCCCCTTTTTGACATCATCAAAAAGGTAGGCAACATGTTCAAATATGATATCAATATTAAAATAGTAGAGGATAAATGATATTTCATTAAGATTTAAAGAAGTACATCATTTTAAAGACAACACTTAGACCTAAGACAAAACTAGCAAAAACACATATTTTCTTTGAACATAATAGTTAAAGTTTTATTCATCAAAATCTTCAACTGTATCCACCCTAGCACATCTTGTCTCTACTAGTGAATGATCTGGTCTAATCCTTTTTGCTATTTCCCATATTCCTTCTCAAAATATTATCTCAGATAGTATCCTTTCATAAGGAGTGTAGGATTGTGACTGTGTTCTTGATATTTCAATGAAGTGTTTCAGATGGTTGAATATGGTGTTAGGGAGATTTATCATGAAGTGATAAGTCAGAAGGTAGCTGAAGATCTTGTCGTCATGAGACAGAATGCTCCTTGCCGTTGCTCGATAATGGAGGTTGGTAAGAGAAAATCTAAATCAAATTCGAGCAGAAGGAAGAAGGGTTTCAGAGTTAGTTGGTTCATATAGAGTTGAACTATCATGAAGTATTTTGAATTTCTCCACCATGCTCAGTTTTGATTGATAGTCATCAATGGTGACTCTAGAAGCAACACACCATCTGACCTTCGATATAGAAGAAACAGAGATAGCAATGGGTAGTCTGTAGATCTCAGACCAGATAGAGTTGTCATCATCACCTATTATGGAAAACTTCCAAAATTCTTTTACTATAATGGTAAAGATGGGACCACTTAACAGAGCATAGTAACCAGACCAAGATTGGATTTACATACTCCTTATTATATCCATTCCAGAGTCTTTGAGTCTGGCAAGATTTGATCGTTTCTCTTGGATAACTTCTAGGGTTTCCTTATTTCCATGAAAGGTTTTAGCAGACATTGTTAAAACACCACTAAAGGTTGAAGAGTTATTGGTTGGAATGAGGCTGGTAAAAGATGAATGATATTGAGATTTGAAGATAACGGAGATAGAATAACTATTCTCACGAGACTTATAGTGTGTAATTGATTTTATTCTCAAAGTAGGTTATAAATGCCTAGAGAAGGCTAGGAGACACTAATGCATTGAAAAGGAAAAGAATCAATAATCTTGTTTATGGTAACTGACTAATAAAGGAACTTTGAACAACTACCTCCTAATAATGACTAAGGTAACTAACACACGTTAGCAGCCTGAAATCTTACCTATGCGACATTGTAGCGTGTATTTGAAAGTAATGAATAATTGTTTTTCTTGATTTTAAATACTGATTATTTTATAGTAAGAAATGATGATGAATTTATCAAAGTAACTACTAAATAATTGAAAAGAAAAACTTCATTAATTAAAGCGAATGGCACACACACATATACAATAATAGTTCAAACAATAAGGGCATACATGAAAGACACACAAGACTAAATAAGACTAGTCATATTTTTCTAACCCCTAAATACATCACACTTTGTTTTAAGCAGAAAAAACTCAGGAAAACTTTATGGGCCATCTTTTGCTATTACTTCCTTGATCATGTCCACTATTCCTTCTCGAAAGAATATCTCTAATATAACTCTTCCATAAGGAATGTAGGACTTGATGCGGTGTATAGATTGAGAGATAGATTTCCATAAATATTTGAAGATGGATAGAGGTAGGTTCACTCGAGTATCATTCATCAGAAGATACATGAACACTTGATCATCATATCTCAGAAAATCTTGAATTTCCCCTCTGGGAAGGAAGTTAGTCAATAGCAACTTGAACCAGGAATTAGGAAGGGGTAAAAGATTCTTAGGATTGTTAGGTCCATATCCGAAAGTTAATTCATTAAGAGAAGGAAATTTGTCGAACATGGGAACTTTGGATTTGACAGAATCAACAATGACACCAATACTTTCACACTCGGTAGCAAGGACGATTAAGAAAGGATTTATTGTGATGGGGATCTCAAAAATATAAGAGGAGATGGAACCTTCAACAAAATCAAGGTATGCATTCTTCCCGAATTCCTTTACAAGATTCACATAGATGGGTTTCTCCAACATATCGAGATACCTTGTCCATTATTGGGTGTGTGACGCATGTGAGATACCGCAACTAATGCTACTTTCAACAGACATAATTTCAATTTGCTTCTCAATGATAAGTTCAAGCAGATCTTTACCCCCTCGAAAAGTTAGCGGAGGCGTCGAGGAAAAGAGGGAAAGAGTTTATGAGGGAAAAGATAGATATGGTAAAATACCATTAACCAATATAGTGTATATATAGGTGTATACACGGGAGGTGATACGAGTTGTACCATACGATGAGTGACATAGATCACTGACATATAAGAGACAAGATTTTCAAAAAAAAGGAATGGAGTAAGCCAGTCTTCAAAAGAAAGAGGGTACCATACAGGCTACAACTACGAATTTAAATAAATGATCATTAAGGAAGACAAAACACAAATTTGACAATCATAAAGATATTGAGTATAGAGTCTCTAAATAAAACAATCATCACACAAATTTATCATACATAAGATTTTTGCTCATTCTCAAGAAAGCATATGCGACTATATTATCCATAATTTTAAACAAAATATTTAGATAGAGATAAACAAAAAAATAAACGTACCTTTGGGATTCTGAGATCTTTATTGTGATTCCTTTCCAGACTGTTTTATCTTCTGACTTTAAATTTGAATTTAGCTTGTCTTTGATAGAGCTTCTGACCAGTTTTGTTCCGCATCTATTTTTCTTTTGAGTAGTCTATCAGAGGTTATGAACTGGTATTTTTCTAATTATGAAGAGTATAAGTCTCTTTTCAACTCTGATATCTAGAGTCAGTCTCTTCTTCAGATGATTTCTTAATCCTTCATGTTCTAAATTATCCATATGACTTCTGAAGGTAGCCTTCAGGCCACTGATATTCTGAATTTTATCTTCTTAACAAGTTACATAACGCGTTCCAATGCAGTATCATCAAGTTTTGATGAATTTGAATAGTCCTCTTGTTCTTTCATTGCTGAGTTGGTCTAATTGGAATTGACATCACATTTGTGGATAACATCTTTCCAATTAGAGTTTATTCAACTGGGATAACTTCTCAAATTGAGATATCTCAATTATCTATGCTCCTTCAACTAGTACCCAGAGAATCTATCGTCTATGAACTATATCTTCAATTCTATTTTTTTTTTGCAGACTTCATTATGGGGCACTTTATCAGAATCATAAGACATCCATTTTTCTTCTTTACTTGAAGAGATTCCTGATGAGATTTTTATGAGAAAGTCAAGGGTGGACTAATCCATTTCTTGAAAACATCTCATACTCATAAGGAACTATTCTTCGGTAAACAAGGAATTAGAGACTAGTTCAAAATAATCTGTCAGATTACAATTTAGTACTCAAACATCATCTTCTGATATGAAGCAACAATTGTAAGTGAAGTAATTATTACCCAGAGTATTTCTTCACACAATGTTTGGATCTTTATCTGACACGTGTTAGGTGTTTCATATTGAAGGTGTGTAGAAAACACAATAAAAAGGGGTTTGAATTGGGTTTTCACTCTTTGATATTTTCTCGCTACTTAATATTATTGTGTTAAGTGATGCTCTCAAAATGTGTAGAAACATAAACAGAAGAATAAAACCTAAGTGTAAAGAACACACGATATATCCTGGTTCACTGGAGAAATTCTCAACCTAATCCATTCCACCCTTCCGAGGGGGTTTGAATTGGGTTTTTCACTCTTTGATATTTTCCGTCGGTGACTAACATCATTGCACGGGCGACCGCCAGTGACTAACAACCTTGCACGGGCAATCTCCGGTAACTAAACACCTTGCATGGGGAACCACTGGTGATTAACAACCACAAAGAGTACCATCTTAGTCTTCTCAAAGCTTTTGACCTAACTGGTCCTTTGAGTAACACAATATCTTCCTAAAGCTTCTGACTAAACGGTCCATTAGAAGAATTTCAAAAGATATTACTAAAGCTTCTGACCATTGGTCCTTTAGAAGGAACAATTAACTGTTTGTTTTCACAAGGTTTGTTTACAATAAAAAGCTTCTACACAAGCATATGTAAACTCAATTAAATGCATCAGACGATCCTAATACACAATAATAATATTATATTTTATTGTAGCTTGATGTGTGGTCTTCTTTTCTTCAAGTAGCTTCTTCACGGACAACAGCCCAAAGCACTTGAATCTCTTACGTCTTCTTCTTCATAAACTTCTGACAGCTTTGTTGATCTTGATGTTGCAAAGAGAAGAACGTCTTTGTCTTGATTCTTCTAAGAACATTCAAGACAACAACCCTTATTCTTCTTACTCTAATGATCACCTCTGAGAACAATAATCTTATTGTAGATTTGTAATTAAGAAGCTTAAATGATCATCTTATAATCGACAACATGATGCAAAAACCATTAGAAGGTAGTTGTTCTTGTTGTTATTATATTGGTTGATGGTTTGGATATATTCTGATAAAGTATATGATCTTCTTCTTTTATGGCCAAAGAGAATAGAGTCGTTGAAGAGCAGCTGAATATTGAAAAAGAAGCGTTACACAATGATTTAGAATAGTACTTCCATGTTTGTCCTCTTCCATTAATTAAACTAATGAAGAAGTAGTGGGATAAAGCTTGTATATACTGTGTACTTATCATTGCTAACGGTAACATTTGTTTTCTCATCTTTAGAGCCTTTTGATGATTACTGTTTGAGGCATGAGTAGAATTGTTACACTTGAGTCTTCATATGATTAAGTCTTCAGTCTTCAGAACTTGTTCGCTCGAAACCTTGTCTTCTAAACTTCAGCACTTTTCTTTGAGATCTAATTCTTCGGAACTTCAAGTCTTAAAAGTCTTTAGAACTTCGTCTTCACAATCTTCAGCACTTGGTCTTCAAAAATCCTTTGTTTCAGAAATGTAAATCTTTATAGTAGAGTCTTCAGAACTTCAATCTTCATAACTTTCAGTCTTCAGAATCATCAGAACCAGGTCTTTAAATTCTTCGCCACTTGGCTCTTCATAAGATTATACATTCAGAATCTTCGCCGACTTCAAAATCAGAACCACTTCTCAGAACAAAATCTATATGAACATTGCAACAGCAATATCAGACATCCTTGGATCTTTCTGATTGTGATCAGATACAAAAGCATACTTGCTTCTTCAGTATGCTTGTGACTTGTGTCACACGTAGTAACTCGCATAAGATCTTCAACGCATGTAACATCCTGATTTTATTAATATTTTTATTAATTATATTGGTAATTAGACTATTTGGTATTTTTAATAATTATTTATTTATTTAGTTATTATGTGATATAATAATTATTTGAAATATTTAATTGTATGTGCGTTTGTGTTATTTGGGTTAATTAAGTTGTATGAGAGATATAGTTAATTGGGCCTTAGTAGTAGAAATGTAATAGATGGATTATGGGTTAAGCCCATTAAGAGAAAAGAGATAGTAAGAGGAGAAAATTAGGGTTTTAGAGTTGGAGTCTCATAACTTATTTTTGGGGAGAAATGAAAAATAGAAAATAGAAGAGAAAGAAGGGAGGAGCACTTGAGAGAGGAAGAAAATTATGGAGGAAGCCTTAATTTTCGCAGCAAGTTTCAGCATAGAGTCACCTTGGCAAATCGGGCATATCTCTCAATCCAACCGTTGGATCATTATGGTACTTGGACACAACGTTCCTGACTCATAGAGGTAAGTTCTGACTGGAGCGATTTTGATTTTGAGGGTTTTAAGTTTGTCTGATAAGCTGATTCCCGAACTGGTGTTTAGGTGTGTCTCCAATTGATGTTAGAAAGGATTTCTTTTGGAGAAAAATTTAGAGCTATGATGAAAGAGTCCATATTTACCAAGGTAAGGGTGGGGTTCGAATTATATAACCAGGAATATGATGATTGTATGTGGGATTAAGGTGTATGAATTTTTCCATGGATTATTTGTTGTGATTCTGCCGTGTTGATTCGATGAAATTAATTGTTGTTGTGGTGATAATTGTTGTTTTTTATACGAAGTTGCAGGATGTTTCATTGACGATGTATACCTCTATTTATTGGTATAACGACGATATAGGCTTATGCCTTTGTGACGATGATGTTGTTTGTTGTGTGTGTTTGTTGCATTCATATACATATGTATTTTTGGTGACGGTCTGGATTGGCAAATTAGTGACGAAGGCTTATGCCTTGATGCCTCTGTTAACTGGCAATTGGCGATGGGGGCTGAAGCCCTGGGTACCACATGCATGTGCAATTATAGAGTCTCATTATATGTGGCATGAGTGTGATTTAATTGTGACGTGATGTGACTTGAGTTGTTGTTGAATATGACGATGTGAAGTGAATTGTGATAATGTGAAGTTGTAATTATAAGTTGTTATGCTAATGACTTGTTGTGACAGGTGCCGTCTGGAAGATGAAAAATAGTTGTTATAACTATTATTATTATGTTGTTGATTTTGTTATTATAACTGTAGAGTTTTAAATTGTTCTTATAACTGTCGTCTGAAAGCTGTAAAGTGATAATTTTGTATGATTTAATTATAACATATTAATTATCATACTTTGGTTTATATTTTTCGATATCTCACCCCTTCTGAATGATGTTTCCCTTACCGTGGGAAACAGACAGGTACTCAAGATAGCGGTGGAAGTTTTGAAGTGATTTTATGAAGTCTTTAGTTGTTGTTAGTCGAGTTGGTGTCTTGCTCTGATACGTAGCACTCGAGGGGATAAAACGATCGTTTTAATTATTATTTCTTTTGCTGAATTTTTATATGGTTTTGGTTTAAATTGTAACTTAAAGTTACCGTGCAATGATGCAACGACTTGAATTGAATATTTATGAAGTTTGTTGATTCCGCTGCGAGTTAATTATTGAATTTAAACAAAGTGATTTTTAATAATGATTTGATTATCATTTTAAATTTTTGTGCTATGTATCTATGTGAAGGCAAATAAGTCGTAACTGTTTTTGGAATGACGAATATGTGATACCTCAAATGAACTTGTTTGGAATTTCTACTCTGATTTTCCGTATAATTTATCGGGTAGATTTTGGGTGTTACAGCGCACATCTTGATAGTGTTTGATTTAACTGATAATTTCGATAAACATGTCCTTGCACAGAAACAAACATTAGAACACAAAATAGTTCTTTCACAAATACTCCATTGTTATCATCAAAACTCAGAGATATATTGCAGAACCAAATTTTGTTCTTACAATCTCCATAATTAGAATGTGAATATTCTTCTTGATTCTGACTTGAATCATCCAGACCTAACAATCATCGCCACATAGGGCTGCATAATATTCCCAGACTATTCTGCATTTGTTGAATTTTGAACCGATCCAACAACCTAGTCCATAATAGTCACAACGTCGTATGACCTTGCATAGGACATCTTGTCCGACATGTTTCTCCAGATGATGAAATATTTCATCTCAATATATTTCTTCATAAAATAGGACTTCTTGCTCGACTTGTTCTTCTTAGCAAGTTAACACGTCCTATTTAGCATATTGCTGCTATATTTGTTTTACCAAAATTAATGCCAATCATCAAAATATAGAGAACTAACACTACCCAATGAACTTCAATTTAGGAATCCCCCTAAATATGAAAACCCCTCTAACTTTCTCTCAATCACTAATCCAAATGATTAAGTTCAATAGCAACCCTATTGAATATTTAATGTTACAACTCAACTAATACAAACCAACAACTATGCCAAGTTAGTGAAACATAAAGCAGTGTAGAAAAAGATTCTACCCTAACCCTTATGATGGAATTCGCATGGAATGCAAGTTACAAAGAATCAAAACTCTAATACAAAGAACCTAGTGTTTGCACGCAAAATCCATGTCTCAAGCATGAGACTAGAGCCTTCTTATATAGAAATGTCTTATGGGATTTTCTCCATTGGATATTTGATTTGATTTAGTCTAGAAAATAGTTGAATCTGTTGGACACAATCTTCTCCATAATTGTCTCCAATAATAAGATTTGATTTGTTATTTTTCAAATTCAAATTTAAATATGATTTGAATATCTACAACTGTCAAACAAATCAAACAAACATTGCTAAATTAACTGCAACAAATCTAATTAAATCCCATGCCGAAACTGCACACCAAACAAGATCCATATAGCCTTCTATCAAGGCCATATGTTATAGTACACACATGTTGAAGCATCGTGTTCAACATGTTGTAATATTTCATCTAATTTAAATCTTTAATATGAATCAATAGATCTTTGTTGTAGAGTGAAACTTGGATAGAATAACGTAGAACCGCAACTATAGTAACATATGTCTGTTGTAAGATACCAGATGTTGCAGCACACATGTTTGAACACTGGGTTCGACATGTGTCTTTTCTGCACAAGAACTAGCTTGAACAAACTCCGTGTTATTTTGCATAATGCAGCCAGTCCAAAAGGAACTTCAAAAGGTTATGCCCACGAACCTTAATACAATTTAATCTCGAGATTTTAACAGGCTTATCCCCAACCAATGACAACTTTTACCCTGGGGTAAGCTAACAAATTATTTAGATATTTATAGTTGATCTCAATAACCAAAACAAGGCTTTTTCTGAAAAAGCTTAAGAAACCAAATACAGAGATTTTATGACAGGTTTATCTCAATAACCAAAGTCAATCTCTTAAGAGTATCTCACCCTTAAGAATATAAATGACCAGTATGACCACTTACAAAAATTCCTTCCTCTCAAGTAAAGCTTCACTTACTAGCACTAAAGCAATATGATGTAAAAGAAAATATTTTATAGAGAGAGATAAATTCTAAAGAAATATGAAAATGTTGGAAAGTGGCGTGATTTGAAGTGAAGGTAAGCCTCCCTTATATAGTAGTTCGAAAAAAACAAAAAATGGAAATAATCCATGGGTCAAATTAATGACCTAATCGATTGGCAAAAATCTCCAATTGATTAAATAACTCATTATAATTGATTAGCAAGCCCAAATAAGAACGTTTACATATAGAGCCATTACAAGTCATTAATCTAATGTCTTTACTAAATATGTAAATGATTAACACTCTTTTAATCGATTAATATAATGTTCCAATCGATTGGCTGGTAAGAAAAGTTTTGTCAATCGATTGGAAAATCTTCCCAATCGATTGAATAGTTAAAAATATTTTGAAAAGGTTTTGGTCATCTTTTTAATCACTTGGTTCTGGCATAGAAAGAAATTTTCAAGATAGAAACATTTTCAAAGTTGTTTTATGTGAGTGCGTGGGCGTGTGTGTGTGCGTGTGTGTGTGTGTGTGTGTGTGTGTGTGTGTGTGTGAGAGAGAGAGAGAGAGAGAGAGAGAGAGTTGACTTAGTACTTTAAAAGTCATTCCTTACTTTTACAAAACTCGGGTCACTTAAACAGACACGACCTGATGAGTTTTTACACTTTATCCGAGGCTTCAAGATTCTTTATTGGATTACTCATGATCATATCAACACTTTAATCTTAAGAATCTTTTTGTTGATGAGGCATGACATGTTTCTCAGGTTAGATCACCATCATCAAGATTGAAAGTTATTGCCACCGACTTTAATCATCATTGTCGTCATTAAAACATCAGAGAGGATCGTTTGTGAAATTATCATGTTTATACCTGCAAGCATATAGATCCACAAAAGCAAGGTACATGTTATCCCTTAAAGGACGGACGAAGCATGTTGATGAGCCACAGATGATGACAATAAGGACTTTCTTCACGATTAGCCATCACTAAAAGGAACATTTCCCTTAAGATATTTTGACATAGGCCCAAGGCCATAGCTTGGAATAGGGGGAAATAAAGGACACTCCTTGATCGAGGAATCTCATATTGAAGAGATATTGGACAATTTCAAACCACACAATAGGGTAGAAAATGACCATACAAGTAGAAAAAAATCCGTACAAAAAATTTAAAAAAATTATTTTCAAAGGAAAAAAGATGAAGTTTAGGCGCTATAATAACCAAAATGTTACAAATGTAAAGCCATGAACAAATACTATTGTCCATGATAAAGAAATAGAAAAGTATGAAGATCCATGCTCGTCGTCTCGAAGTGCGTGCTAGGATTCAAAACATGAATATATGTAATCATTGTCAAACCTTTTAGTACCAAGTACAATGATATCCATCTCATATTTAGCAGACAACTTAGTAAGGTTAATACTTTCAGCAGTCATGGACACAATCTTCTCAAACTCTTGAAATTGGCCCTTGTGGTAATGTTTCTTGAGTTTCACGTTATCTACGGTAAGGGACGTCACTTTCCCCTCCATCTTAAGCAATAGCCTATTGTTAGGAATATTCATATGTTTCACATTCTTCATGACAAGAAATGTGATCCTCTTTCTCAATATCCTCTAATTAAGCCTATTCCAATTTCCTTTGCTCCGACATAGACATTTCCCCACACATATTCTTTTCTTCATCAAGGAAAACAATTTGACTCTTCACGTCCTGAAGGATTTCCACTTCCTTCTCATAAGCCTTATACTTTTCATTGGTTGTCGCCATGTTTTCTTGGCACCACATCGAGTTCTCCTCACACTGTTTTAGCTTCTTCCACCAATCATCCAACTTAGCTTACAGTTTCATCTCTCGAACTATGACATATCAGAATTCATTCCTAGCCAACTTAGCTTGCAGGTTCTTCTCTTGAACTATGACATCTCAGACTTCCTTACAGACCAACTTAGCCTACAGAAAGTGTTAATAAACGACATGTGAGGAGAAAATCAAATAACATAACACTATGACATATCAAACATAGAAATTTTTTTTTCTTTTGGCACAGCAAACTGAACTAGAGGGACGATACAGAGAGGTGTAGTCTACCTATCTAACGACATCACATTGTCCCAAATATTTCCAAAAAAAGTTTATATTACATCCTTTAATTTTTTTGGATAAGCAAAAAGTATTTTAATTAAAGTACAAACGGTACTCTTGCCCATTCAAACAATACAACATGCAAGTAAACATTCTCTCGACTTAGTTAGGATAACAAAACCAATCACAAAACATTACAAAGTTGTTATTTTTGGCCTCCGAATTTCGCCAATACTATGCCAGCAATTTGCTTCTGTTAATAATCGCCAAAGTTGTTTATGAATGCATCCACCGTAGATTCATCCTCCAGTGTGACCCTACCTGCAGGTAAAATATCTCTCCACTAAATAGCAGTCTTATTGTTCTTACTAGCCTCTAACTCCTTATGATTTTGAAGAATTGAGTCTCCATATCTTGCTTGAATTGAATCCTTCCAAATTGCATTCTCTTCAAACATCATTCTCCACCTCCATTTTCATAGTAGTGCCATATTGAATACACCAATGTGTATAACCCCTAAACCCTATACTTCCTTTGGTTTACACATATTTTCCCATTTAATCCAACTTAGGGCTAGTTTGTTTCGGCTTTAAAAAAATTGATTTTTTTTTTGTATTTTTCAAAATAGATTTTTCAAAATCCTTTTTCAAAATAAGTTTTTTATATTTGTTTTTTTCTAAAATGAAACACTCATTTTTATGGGTGTGCAAAATATCCGGTTGTGATGCCCAAATCGATAACCAAACCTAAACCACTTTTAAATATTCGGATATAATTGAATGGTTATTAACCGGTTTAGTTATTAATGGTTTGGTTATCCATTCATATAATCCGGATATAATTAAATAGTTATTAACCGGTTAAATTATTTTGGATTCGGTTATAATCCGGTTTTTATCCAAATCCAAATATTTTAATTTTCAAAATAATTTTATTTTTGAAAAAAATAAATTCGGAAAATATAATTTTTAAAATTGGACTTTTTTAAAAAATCGGTTATATAATCATAACCAAATTTATAACCAGTTTTGATTAAAATGTGATTATGGTTATAAATCCAAATCATTTAAATGGTCTTAAAATAGTTATGGTTTGGTTTTTGAAAATAACCAACCATGCACACCCCTACTTATTTTGACATCGTATAACATAAACCCACATTATTAAAACCAAAACTTAGTCAAAATCTCAATTTTTTTAAAAAGTTGTATTTCAAAAATAATTTTTATGAAAATCTATTTGAAATAACTTCAAAATTAAGTGATTTTTTAAAATTTTGATATCCAATTTTTTTACCATAAATAGATGAAATACCTGAAATCACATTTTAAGGATAACTATTTAAACCAAATTTTCATTTGAAGCTTTTAAAAAAAGTATCTTTGTAAAAAAAATTTATACAAAATTTTGTAACACTATAAAAATCATTTTAAAAAAAAAAACAAAACAAACAATCCCTTATTCCTCTTTATTCCTCCTTTCCATTCCATAAATAGGAATGGTGATTATGGATCACCTTGTCTAAGACCCCTTTCCACCTTAAAATCTCTTGTTGGACATCCATTTACAAGCACTTACATGCTACTATTGAAGACACATGTTGACACACCCCAAATCTACCCAACATTCATAATACAAATCAGAGTGCAGAAATTCCAAACATACATGAGATATCATATTTTCAACATTAAAACAATCGCATAAAAGCTCTTAGTAACAGATATATAACACATATCAATAGGAGGAACTCATAACCAAATCAACTTTAATAGACAATGCAGCGGAATTCATAGCTCATAAGCTTCAAATGTTAGCATCTTAGTCAGCATGAAAGCAACAAAACAACTTATTTTAAAACAACTCATAATTCAACTCAATCATAACAAAACAAAATAAGCGTCAATACCCCGAGTGCTACGTATTAGATCAAAGGACACCAACTCGAGCTACTAACGGTAATGGCTACTCATCTTGGATACCTGCATGTTACTAACAAAGGGTAACATTCAAACAAAAGGGGTGAGATATCAAACAGTATAGAAGAACGTATGATAATAGCGAAAATAAGATCATACACAATTCACCACTTCTCAACTCAATGCAACTTTCATCACAACAAAAATATTGACAAAACATAGCAACTAATTCAACTTCACAACGATATCATCAACTCAGTATGATAGTCATTCATTATCACAACAACTCAAAATGCGACTCAATACTGTGCATATGCATATGGTACCATTTGGAGCAAAACTCCCAACTTAATAATTTTCCAAATAATTGAGGCATCAACAAGGCATGAGCCTTCAACTTAAAATTTGTACATCTATGCCAACGTATTTGCCAATCCAAGCCAACTTATTAATGCAATAGATGCGACTCAATGATGCAACATCCACAAAATACAACATTCACAACATGCAACAACATCAACCAATAACAACGAGGAATAACCTCCAACTCAAACACTAATACTCCATGGTAATCAAGAACGCCATTACTATTATAGTAATTCACAACATCTCAGTTGCATCATTATAATATGCCAACATACAACAAATATTCAACTTCACAATACATCACCATACCGGAACAATGCGACTCAATACAAGTTCTCAAAAAGTATTCAAAACCAATTTCATTAGTTTGGAAATGATTTCAGCTTTACGGAGATTCAAACGGTGCATATAAAAGAGTTACAGATCAAAAGATACAACATATAGAAGTTTCATAAAAAATTTGATAGCAAAGTTCGTTTAGCGGTCTTCAAGCACGCTTTGCAGAACTAAAAACATAAGCGAACCACTTTCGCAGCTCCGCTTAGCAAATTAATCTCTCTTAGCGGGCTCGCCAATTTCAAAATTTGTTCCCAAACTTCGCTTAGCAGACCCGGGGTCGCTTAACAGACGTGCGATTTTGCAGAAAAATGACAGCAAACACAGTTCTGCGAAACAGCCATCTCACATCCCAAAATCACTCTCAATCAATTATTAACAACAAATATAACCTTTATTGAACATCCATTAACAACAATCATTATCAAAAACATGTTTAGAAGCATAATTTCATGGAATCTAGCATAAACCCTAACATTCCAAATCATGAGATTGAAAGATTAAACACAAATCAAACATACAACATCCACTCATATTAATCTATAACAGTTTCATCAAATACTCAGCAACATTCATTAATTTCAATATTCATCAACATCATCAACATTGCAATCTTCACATAAACATGCATACTAAGCATATAATCAAACCCACCATAATCTATCATCATACAATCCCTTATCATGAAAGAATCCCACCCTTACCTTGGGTTTTGGATTGAAGATAACTCTAGCCTCCTATGGGGTTTGCCCTAGCTTCCTCTCTTCTTCTCTTCTCTTCTTTCTCTTCTTTCTTAAAAGTCACCTCTAACTCTATTTCCCAATTCTCTCTTGTTTTGTTAATTCTTACTAACTTTCTTATTATTACTAATGGGCTTAATTAACACCTCCCACTTGCTAATGGTAACTCTAAGTTTGGTCCAATATTAATAATCTCACTAAATCATTACTACTAATTCCCAATAAAATAACATAAAACCAACTAATCACATAATTATCAAATAATTCATAAAACACACAATAAAATAATTAATTAAAATAAAAACGGGCGTTATAACTCTCCCCACTTAGAATATTTTCGTCCTCGAAAATTACCTCATTCGAACAACTTGGGATCAGACTCCCGCATCTTTCTTTCCAACTCCCACGTCATGCTCTCGCTGGCAGCTCCCGACCAGACCACCTTCACCAAGGAAATCTCCTTGCCTCTAAGCGTCTTCGTCTCGCGATCCTTAATTCGTACCAGCATAGTCTCCATCGTGAGATTATCCTATACTTTCACATCATCCATATGAATCACATGAGACGGATGAAAAATATACTTTCGGAGTTGCGACACATGAAACACGTCATGCGAATTCGAAAGATTCGGCGGTAATGCCACTCTATACGCCACATTTCCAACCATATCCGAAATCTGATACGGGCCAATAAAACGAGGAGTGAGCTTCTTAGACTTCAACGCTTGCCCCACACCGGTCACCGACATGACTCTCAAAAACACATGATCACCAGCCTGAAATTCTAAATCTTTCCTCCGCTTATCATGGTAACTTTTCAGTCTACTCTGAGAAGTCTTCATCTTCTCTCGAATCAACTTCATTTTCTCAGTAGTCTCTCGAACAATCTCTAGTCCAAGTACTACACTCTCTCCAGATTCATGCCAACACAACGGAGTCCTACATCTTCGACCATACAATGCTTCAAAAGGCGCCATTCCAATACTAGAATGGTAACTATTGTTGTAAGTGAACTCGATCAATGGAAGATAAGTATCCCACGAACCTCCCTGCTCAAGAACACAAAGATCTCAACAAATCCTCCAATGGCTGAATAGTCTTCTCCGTCTGACCATCTGTTTGAGGATGATATGCCAAACTCAACCTCAACTTAGAACCTAGAGCTCCTTGCAAACTTTTCCCAAAATCAGAAGTAAACCTTAGATCTCTATCTAAAACAATACACAAAGGAACATCATACAGCTTAACAATCACATTGGTATAAATCGCCGCCAACTTCGAAACTGGATAAGTGATGTTAATAGGAATAAAATGAGCCGACTTCGTAAGCCAATCAACGATCACCCAGATCGAATCATGTCCTCTCACGGTATTAGGTAAACTCGTTACAAAGTCCATTGAAATGCTATCCCATTTCCATTCTGGAACTTCTAACGGTTGCATCAACCTTGCAGGCTTATGATGTTCAACTTTCGATTTCTGACAAGTCAAACATGCATACACGAATTGCGCTATATCACGCTTCATTCTAGACCACCAAAACAAATTCTTCAAGTCTTGGTACATCTTGGTAGCTCCTGGATGAATACTTAAATTGCTTCTGTGACCTTCTTCAAAAATTTCTCTCTTCATATCCACATCATCGGGAATACAAATTCGATTACGGAATCTCAACACACCTTGCGCATCCAACTTAAAGTCACTATTCTCATATTGATCGATTCCAACCATCGAATCTACCAACTTCACATCTAACTTCTGAGCTTCTTTGATACTATCCAGAAAATCATTATTAATCTTTAGCATACCCAACCTAACTTTCTTAGGTGTTGAAATTCTGGTATGACAGACTCGGATGTCATTCACGATGTCACGACATCTGATCTGTTATTAATGTAGCAGAGGAAGAATAGAAAGATCCCTCATTTATTAATTACTCCTAAACCGGAGTCAATGATTCCTGGGATCACACATGTTCAGTAAATATAACCAAATTGTAACATTTATATGGTTTTGTTCAGGGACAGCTAACACTTCTGAACCTGATGTTATAAACGATGTCATAACATTCATAACTGAACAAACAATGCAGAAGATAAATAAAACAGTTAATTGTTAACCCAGTTCGGTCTAACTACCTACTCTGGGGGCTACCAAGCCAGGAAGAAGATTTCACTATTAGTAGTACTATTTTTTGTAAACAACCTCTAGTTTACAGATAAACAACCTCTGGTTTACAGATAAACAACCTCTGGTTTACCTAGTCACTACCCAATGCAACCTTTATCTCAGAACTCCATCCAAGACAAGAGAACCTCTGCTCACTCCCTAGTGATACCTAACTGTTACAACCCTGCAACAGTTATTTACACAATTAACAATGCACAATAACTTGATCTTGCTTCACAGCTTCGATCAAGAACACAATACTCAACTCATACCTACAGGTTTCGAGTGAGGACAATCACTTCTCTTACCTACAGGTTTCGAGAAGGACATGGCAGCCATCCCACAACCTGGGTGCTCTATCTATAGAAACCCTAATGACTACATCATTTCTAAACAAGGTTTTCTATCTCAAACTAGGTTACAAAGATTTCTATTTATAACCTGGTCCCAATTGGACTTGGGCTTACAAATCGCAGCACTCCTTGTTGTTACAAATATGCGGAAATATTCTGCTACAAAGAAGGTCTTTTAATCACGAGTTTCCTAATTTATCTCCTAAATTAGAAACTGCTGAATCTTCAATCTTCTGATCTGATTCTTCCTGAATCTTCAATCTTCTGATCTGATTCTTCAAATATTCTTTTGACCTTTAAATTTGCGCCACATAGAATTACAAAATATTCTTCGAATATCCTGTATCTGTTGAGTACAAACTGAATCTTCTTTCCAGTTCTGCAGGCGCGATGTCATGAGTTGATGTCATGACATTCCATATAACATCTTGCTTGTACCTGTTTTGTTCTTTTTATATTTGCAAGATTCACAATTATATTATGTTTTATTGCTATTATGTTTTAGCCAAACATAGATGCCAATCAGCCAATAAAAGCATTAACAGGTGTCAACACACAGACCAAACTCATGTCTCTGAATTGCTCAATCAATTCCAATTCCTTATACATCATTGCCAACATATGCAAAGTCTTTTGGTTTAAAGCATTGACCACAACAATAGCTTTTTCTGGATGATAATTCAAACCGAAATCATAGTCTTTCAACAATTCTAACCACCTTCACTGTCTCATATTCAGTTGCTTCTAATCAAACAAATACTTTAAACTCTTATGGTGGCTAAATACTTCAAATCTAGAACCATAAAGATAATGCCTCCAAATCTTTAGTACAAACACAACTGCAACAAGCTCTAAATCATGCATAGGATAATTTGTTTCATCAACTTTTAAATGCCTTGACGCATAAGCAACAACCTTATCATTCTGCATAAGCACACCTCCTAAACCCATCTTAGAAGCATCACAATATACCACAAAAGATTATTCTGGATTAGGTAATGTCAAGATCGGGGTCAACGTCAATCTCTTCTTCACACTGAAAGTCCCACACAAAAGCCTTACCCTTACAAGTCAACTTAGTCAGCGGAAGTGCCAACTTAGAAAAACCCTCTATGAACCTTCTATAATAACCGGCTAATCCCAAAAAGCTACTAATCTCGGTAGCCGACTTTGGAGTTTCCCATCGCAACACAACATCTACTTTAGATGGATCCACGAGAATGCCGTCACACGAAATAACATGACCAAGAAAGCTGACTTCTTTCAACCAGAATTCACACTTGGACAACTTTGCATATAGCTTCTTCTCTTTCAAAACTCGCAACACCAATTTCAAATGTTCAGCATGCTCTGCTTGTGACTTACAGTAAATCAATATATCCTCAATGAAAACCACCATGAAGTGATCTAGATAGTCATGAAAAATAAGGTTCATGTACTCCATAAATACTCCCGACACATTAGTAACACCGAAGGGAATTGCATAATGCTCATAGTGTCCATAACGTGTTCTGAAAGCCGACTTCTTCCAATCCTCATCTTTCACTTTAATCTGATGGTATCCCGACCTCAAATCAATCTTACTAAACACATGGGCACCAACCAATTGATCCATCAAGTCATTTATTCTTGGAAGCGGATACTTGTTCTTGATCGTCACCTTACTCAACTGCATGTAATCAATACAATGTCTCATACTTCCATCTTTCTTCTTGACTAACATTACTGGAGCCCCCCACGATGACACACTTGGTCTGAAGAAATTCTTCTCAAGTAGTTCCTCCAGTTTCTTCTTCAATTCCGACAATTCTGATGCGGACATCCTGTACGGTGCCATAGACACAGGTTTAGTACTAGGTACAAGGTCAATAGAAAATTTAACTTCTCTCTCTGGCGGTACATCAGGAATTTCATCAGGGAAAACTTCAGGAAATTCTTGCACCACTTGCAACTCAACTATTATAGCTTGATTCTCAATAGACAACGATGCCACCAACGCGAACACTTGCACTTCTTCTTTCATTAACAGGCGCAACTGTCTAGCAGACAACAATTCAACACCTTCTTCTTCAGGAGTAGAGAACCTCACCGACTTGTCATAACAATTAATATGGACATGGTTATACTCTAACCAGTTCATACCTAAGATCACATCCAATCCTCTCAACGACAAGTAAACAAAATCGACAAGAAAGTCTCTGTCGAAAATCGACAAGGGACACTTTAAACACACAAGAGAAGTTGTCACCGATCCCTTAGCTGGAGTATCGACGACCATCTATCCATTCATGTTAGACAACATAAGACCCAATCTTTCAACACAATCAGAAGAGATAAAGCAATGAGTAGCATCGGTATCAATAATAGTAATTAGAGGAGTGCTATTAATGAAACATGTACCTCTGATGAGTGCTCACTAGTGGTCTGAGTTCCCGACAAGGCGGACACCTTTCCACTAGCTTGCTCCTTCTTTGGTTTCTGACACTGACTACCAATGTGCCCCTCTTCACCACAGTTGAAGAAAACCATCTCCTTATGCTTGCACTCAGTTATCTCATGCCCAATCTTACCACAACGGAAACACCTCTTGGCCTCAGCAGTACGCACATTACTCTTATGACCAGCTCTTCCACACTTGAAGGACACAAAACAAGCGAGAGCATCTCTCCCACTAGTTCTCTTGCCCTCAGTAGCTTTCTCCTTACCCTTTCCAACTGGAGCATCATAAGGATTGCCACGGCCTTGTTGACTCTTGCCTCGCTTCTCACTAATAACCCGATAATGAGCGTTATTGTTCTCCTCGTAGATTCGACAACTATCAACCAAATCTCCGAAGACACCAATCTTCTGATAACTAATCGCCTTCTTGATTTCTGTGTGCAATCC
The DNA here is from genome assembly GCF_029867415.1 of Vicia villosa. Taxonomy (NCBI): domain Eukaryota; kingdom Viridiplantae; phylum Streptophyta; class Magnoliopsida; order Fabales; family Fabaceae; genus Vicia; species Vicia villosa. The sequence continues at coordinate 2,577,595 of NW_026706810.1, read as the reverse complement.
GTTCTCTAACTTGATGCACTTCGAAAATTCACCAGTTGGTCCATCATAATGCTGATAAAATTTAGCCAACTCACCAAACTTAGCAGCATACTCAACAACCGACTTATTCCCTTGTCTCAACTCAAGGAACTTGATTTCCTTCTTGCCACGAACATCCTCAGGAAAGTACTCAAGAACTCCCTACGGAACACAACCAAGGTGACCTCCTCACCATTAGCCTCCAACCTTTGACGAGTCTCCGACCACCACTCACCAGCCTCGACTGTTAGAATATGAGTCCCATACCGAACCTTTTGATCCGGAGTACAATCCATCACGCGGAAGATTCTCTCAATCTCCTTCAGCCATGTTAATGTGCCATCAGGACCATGAGTACCCTTAAAGATAGGTGGATTCTCCCTCTAGAAGGTAGCCAAATTAAGAGACGCAACATTCTCACCAACGTTCGGCTGATGCTCCAAAGCATGAGCCATAGCCTCCAATGCAGCAACAATTGCAGCATCGTTCCTCCCAGCCATCTAAACTCGTCACTACAAAAAAAAATGATCAAAACAATTAACAATACTCGATTGTTAACTAACAACGGCACGACACTTAGCCGGACGGACCAACCAGGCTCTGATACCACTAATGTAACACCCCAAATCTACCCAACGTTCATAATACAAATCAGAGTGCAGAAATTCCAAACAGACATGAGGTATCACATTTTCAACATTAAAACAATCGCATGAAAGCTCTTAGTAACAGATACATAACACATATCAATAGGTGGAACTCATAACCAAATTTACTTTAATAGACAATGCAACGGAATTCATAACTCATAAGCTTCAAATCTCAGCATCTTAGTCAACATGAAAGCAACAAAACAAATTATTAAAAAATAACTCATAATTCAACTCAATCATAACAAAACAAAATAAGCGTCAATACCCCGAGTGCTACGTATTAGAGCAAAGGACACCAACTCGAGCTACTAACGGTAACGACTACTTATCTTGGTTACCTGCACGTTACCAATAAAGGGTAACATTCAAACAAAAGGGGTGAGATATCAAACAGTATACAGGAACGTATGGTAATACTTATAGCGAAAATAAGATCATACACAATTCACCACTTCTCAACTCAATGCAACTTTCATCACAACAAAAACATTGACAAAACATAGAAACTAATTCAACTTCACAATGGTATCATCAACTCAGTATGACTGCCATTCATTATCATAACAACTCAAAATGCGACTTAATACTGTGCATATGCATGTGGTATCATTCAGAGCAAAACTCCCAACTTAATAATTTGCCAATTAATAGAGGCATCAACAAAGTATAAGCCTTCAACTTAAAATTTATCAATCCAGGCCAACGTAATTGCCAATCCAGGCCAACTTAATAATGCAATGGATGCGACTCAATCATGCAATAACCATAAAATACAACATTCACAACATGCAACAACATCAACCAATAACAACGAGGAATAACCTCCAACTGAATAACCAATAGTCCATGGTAATCAACAACGTTATTACTATTATAGTAATTCACAACATCTCAATTGCATCATTATAATATGCCAACATACAACAAATATTCAACTTCATAATACATTACCATACCGGAACAATACGACTCAATAAAAGTTCTCAAAATAGAAGTTATATAAAGTTTTTGACAACAAAGTTCGCTTAGCGGGCTTCAAGCGCGCTTTGCGGAACTAAAAACAGAAGCTAACCACTTTCGCAGCACCGCTTAGCGGGCCAATCTCGCTTAGCGGGCTCGTGAATTTCAAAATTCATTCCCAGACTTTGCTTAGCGAACCAGGGGTCGCTTAGCGGAGGTGCGATTTTACAGAAAAATAACGGCAAACACAGCTCTGCGAAACAACCATCCCACATCCCAAAATCACTCCCAGTCAATGATTAGCAACAAATATAACCATTATTGAACATCCATTAACAACAATCATTATCAAAAATATGTTTAGAAGCACAATTACATGAAATCTAGCATAAACCCTAACATTCCAAATCATGAGATTGAAAAATTAAACACAAATCAAACATACAACATCCACTCATATTAATCTATAACAGTTTCATCAAATACTCAGCAACCATTCATTAATTTCAATATTCATCAACATCATCAACATTGCAATCTTCACATAAACATGGATACTAAGCATATAATCAAACCCACCATAATCTATCATCATACAATCCCTTATCATGAAAGAATTCCACCCTTACCTTGGGTTTTGAATTGAAGATAACTCTAGCCTCCTATGGGGTTTGCCCTAGCTTCCTCTCTTCTTCTCTTCTCTTCTTTCTCTTCTTTCTCAAAAGTCACCTCTAACTCTATTTCCCAATTCTCTCTTGTTTTGTTAATTCTTACTAACTTTCTTATTATTACTAATGGGCTTAATCCTCCCACTTGCTAATGCTAACTCTAAATTAGGTCCAATATTAATAATCTCACTAAATCATTACTACTAATTCCCAATAAAATAATATAAAACCAACTAATCACATAATTATCAAATAATTCATAAAACACACAATAAAATAATTAATTAAAATAAAAATGGGCGTTACACATGCTTCCATCCATTGCTCCCGTTTCACCCCAAATCCAAACGATTGTAACATCTTCCTTAAAAAACTCCAACTAACACTATCATTATGCCTATTTAAAATCAACTTTCAAAATTAAGCACTCCCTTTTCTCTCTTGTAGCCAAGTCAATAATCTCAACGAGTACAATCGCTCCATCCAATATCTATCTACCTGGAACAAAAGGTGTTTGGTATGGTGATATGATTCCCTCCAAGGTGTCCTTCAATCTATTTGCCAGGATCTTAGCCAAAATCTTGTATAAGCATCCAATCAAACAAATTGGTCTGTTTTCCTTCAAATCTTGTGGATTGTTGTTTTTTGGTATGAGAGCTATGAATGAAGCAACGATGGCTTTAGGTTTTGTTGAGAATTCATAAAATTCCCTCACAAATTTCAACAAATCTTATTCCAAAAAATCCCAACACTCTTGAATAAATTTGAAATTCAATCCATCTGGTTCTGGACATTTCTCCCCACCAGATTCTCACAAAACCTTCCTAATCGCTTCTCTTGTAAAATCCACTTCCAACCTATCCTTTTCCACTTTTGATTTTTTTCTTGAATTCTATCCTCCTCATTTCAGGTCTACTCCTATGCATTTCTTTGAATCTTCCCTAAAAAATCATTGTCACCTCCTCCTTGATTGAGTTAACATCCTCACACAAAACACCCTCCCCATTTGTAATTGAATTAATAATGTTCCTTTACCTTCTATCCTTAATGACATTATGAAAAAACCTGGAGTTCTGGTCACCTTCCCTCGGCCTCTTTTGTCTTGATTTCTGCTTTAGCAAGCTTTCTTTAAAATATAATTTCCTCCGAAATTCTTCTCAAGCCTCGGTTCAGTTTTCAGCAGCTATTTCATTGATGATTACTTCCACATTACTAAAAGAATCATCTAATATGTTGTACTCTTTAGAAGCCTCCTCAATCTTTAGGTCCAACCTGTCGCTACCGCGAAAAAGGAACAGAATCGCCACCAATATATTTATCCCATAAGGGAAAGGAATATCAGAAAACCTAGCAAAGGAAGGAACAGGGTCTTGCGACCAGAGAATCAAGGTACGGGAGTCGGTTACGCGAGGGGAAGGTACTAGCACCCCTCGCGCCCATCGTACTCGATGGTATCCACCTATGTTTGTTTCTATCTAAAGGGTGTATACTATGTCTAAAATCTAAATGCGAAATGAATGCAAAATGTAGGGAAAATAAAGAATTGTACTCGCACGGGCCCTACCCCGCTGCCTACGTATCCTTTTCAGGAATCAGAGTTACCGTAGCTCGGCTCACATGTTTTTGTTTGTTTTTGTGTTTTTTAGTTGGGCGGAGTTAACGCTCGCGCTCTTGCATAAGGGGACAGCCTAGGATGCAATAGAGCGGAGATAACAATGCCCTTAAGAAATGAGAGAAGAGAGAGAGTTTGAGTGTTTCGAGGATATCCCTAAGGCAAGGGAAACTCGAGTTACTCTTTGGTTTGTGTCTTTTAGCATTTGGGAACTTACGCCCGAATGGTTCCCTAAAGCAAGGGAGATCCAAGCACTCGAATGATTCCCTAAAGCAAGGGAGATTCAAGCTTCCATTCCCTTTTTAATGATTTTCACTTTTTTATTAATGTTTTTGGTATTTTCTTGGTATTTTTAAAGGGATTTTATTTTGAGTATTTATTAGGCGTTTTAATGTTGAAAAGAAAAAGGAATGAAAAAAGGGGGACTAGCCTAATTTCTAAACCTAATTGTTATTTTAAATCCTATTTAAGACCTAAACTAAAATCTAAAGAGAATTAACTAAGAAGAAAGTTGTTTAAGTTGACTAAAGTCAATTTTAACCACTAAGGGTACTTTAGACATTTGCAAAATATAGAAAATATTCACAAAAAGCAAGAATTAAAATCTAAACTAAACATGAAAATATTCACAAGCAATTTTGTATTTTTATCATGTTGAAACTATTTTTAAAAATAAAAAACTAAAAAAACTATGTATTTTTATTATTATCAACCAATCAACAATTAAGAGAAAAAAGCAAAAACAACAATTAAAAAAACTAAACAAAAAAGATTATTTACTTCACAAAATCTAAATGGTTAAAACATATTTTTATCATTTTTTATCCAAGCCAAAATCAATTAATGCAAAAAGAATAAAAGAAGAAAAAAAAGTTATTTTTATATTTCCATTACCAGCATGGGGGGTGAATTAGCAAAAGGCAAATGAACTGAAATCTCTTTATTGGAGCATTGGGCCTACAACTGGGAGGTGCGGATAAAGAACAACGCTGGGCCCAACCACTCACGTGGCCCAGCCTGCATCACTATGACCAATTTTATGTCCATTTACTCTTACAGTCAGCATGTAATATACTTAGACTATGGTTTTTGTAATTAAATGGCATGCAACGTACCATGTGAACCTAATATCAATTGGTACATGAGAATTTAAGTTGCTACAAGACAAAAAACTAAGGGCCAATCAGAATTCGCTACGTCATCTACCAATCATTTAATAAAAGACAAAACAGAAAGAGAGTGGGAAAGAGGACGAATGGGAGAGTGCCACGCAGGGCAAGTGATTGAAAACGCCAAAAAGGCCAGACGCCGGAGCTAGGGCTCCGGTCGTCTTCTCCGGCCAACATCACCGCCGGCGAAATTCTACACCGCCCAAAAATGAACCGGACTACCACTACCTGACTCGAAATTCCACACTGAGTCCGAATCTTCCCTTGGATTTTATTAATTCTCCTTCTAATGTCCTAACCGAGAACAACAATTAAACTCTATTTTGCAAAACTTTCATGAAAATTAGAGATTCTTGCATCAGCGTCTTTCCTATGTTATGTAAGACTCAAATATGTAGTTCAAACGAGCATACACACACCATGACATGTAAACTGAAGCCAATCACAAGAACCAAAGTTTCATATACAGATTTGCATTACACCTATCAATATATGCTTCATCTATCAATCTACACATGCTGAGAAGTTTGGGAAGACTTACTCGTTTGAAGTTTGAATCTTGAAGAAGCAGAAAATTCTTATGAGATGCTATGGATTTCTCTTGGTTCCTTGGACACGGTGATGATGATAGGCAATAATGATAGGCAAGAGTTTGCGAAACAAACACGAGCTTCAGTCAAGTCCACTGCATTGGAGATTTGTATTGGTGATAGAAGAGTTTGTTATGGTGATTGGAGATTTGTTAAGAGTTTGTTAGGGTGGTTGGCGGTGGAGAGAGAAAGCGGTTATGGTGGTTAGATAGAGATGAGAGAGCACGAGGGAGGAAGAGAGTGAGGAGAGAAAGAGAGCTTTGGAAGAAATGAGAAAAATCTGAGAGTGTATGAAACTGGAAAAATGGAAACGTGAGACTTAAAATGGTTAGAGCTAGAGTTTATATATATGGCAGTGGTGTGGTTCATGGAAATGTTATGGAGAGGGTGATGTAGCTTGGCTTTATCTCATGCTTAAGGAACAAGTGTTGGTATGAATGGTTGTACCCTTTACTGCAAGTGCTTTAACCGAAGCCTTATGATTGAGCGAAATGCCCATGGCAACTAACATGTTCAGGATACCCACTTTGCACATACACACCTCTTGCCATGGGTCATCAATGTCCTCGATTTTGTTATCCTCTTAAAGAAGGGATGGAGCTAAGGAGGTTTCATGTTGAAACTATTGCAAGATGAGGGTCACAACCCCTTCAAAAGTGGTTTGGAACATGAAGAAAATTTCTGCCCCATGCACATGCGCGCATGCCTCGGATCGTGGCCCATGTCTTGATCCAAACGTACTCTGCGAGAGCACTACTTTGAGGCTTCACAATTTGCTCAACATGTATCCAAAATTTACGAATCTAGGCTTGTTGGAAAGACGGCGTGGAGGAGAGTGAACATGTCTCATGGTTGATTCAAATGAACTTTTGTATTATTCAAGAACTAGCTCCAAAGATAGCACACCATGTGCTTGAGGAAATTCCTTGCGCGTGACTTAAGTTCACACCCATATCCTTGTCACACTGTATCTTTGCTAGGGCATGACTTTTGAGTCTCGTATCCTTCCAACAACTCAGCCAAATTTAATGATTCTTGACTTTTTGAATAGAGGGTATGGAGGAGAGCACATTAATATAGAGTTTGAATTTTCAGGATTCTTGACATTCCCTACAATGGCCTTTGAAAATGGCACACCATGTGTTTGTCAAAATGCTGCCTGCTTGCCCACAATTTGCCTTGCAACTTGACTTGGGTTAAAATGGAAAACCCTGACTTTGAACCTTTATAACCCTTCAACCAAGCTTCAAATGGAAAAGTGTCCAACTACAAAGTTGTTCTGTTCCATGAGAGGAACAACTTTGATGTTGGAAATTTTGCCAAAAAATGCTTTTATACACGTGTAAACTTGTGGTAAAGCTGACTGATCATCCAATTCCAAAGGCTTCAAAATTTTTCTAAGTGTTGGAATTTTTCTTATTTTTGGAAATTTTGTCAAACTCTCGATTTTATTTATTTCTCTGACTTTTCTCGACTGATTTTCTCCCACGAGTCAATATTTGACAATTGACCTTGACTTTGACCAAAAAGTCAACTTTCCCTGATTTTTCCAGTTCCAGATGAATTTATTGATTAATCAGTTTCTGACCCAATTCCGAATCAATCTTCAACTTATTAAATCCACTGAATATTTCTTCAAGCATTTGCATTCTTGTACTCAAAAAGTCAATTCCTGATTAAATGTTTGACCAAAAAGTCAACCTGGTTGACTTTGGTCAAAAACCCTAGTTTTGAAGGATTAGATGAATCTGGAGACTGTATCTTCTATCAAAGCTTTGACTTGTAAATGTTCAAACCCTGATTTCAGAAGGATGTGAATGAAATATCTCACACATCAATTTCAGACCTGACTTTCCCTTTAACCAGAGCGTTCTTAATTTCCACTTCTTTTTATCAGTTTCTTGGAATGATGGTAATGAAATGAATGGATATATGAATGAAGGAATTAGATGAGGTATGCATATGAATGTGATATGAAATCCAATTGGATATAAATAAATGGGCAAATTTTGGGGTGCAACAGCTGCCCCTATTCAATCTTCTTGAACCCGAATGTACGAACGACACAAGTTCTGGACATGAGAGTTGTAAGTGGATTGATACCCAAAAGTACCGTCAAAATTTGCATTCTGTGGTACGGCAAAGAGTGTTGAATGTTATCAAGAGATACCAGCTGAAGGTGGATCTTAAATAGATTGCTAACCTTAGTTAGACTTTGAACAAAAGAGACGTAGACGTGGGACGACTTCTTAAAGGAAGAAACCAGTCGTAGGGGAATCTACCAAATTGCTAACCTTAGTTAGACTTCAAAGAGAGACATAGCCGTAGGGCGACTCAACAAGGATGAAACCAGCCGTAGGGGAATCCGATCCTGATTGCTAACCTTAGTTAGACTTCAAAAAGAGACACAGCCGTAGGGTGACTCAACAAGGATGAAACCAACCGTAGGGGAATCCGATCCTGATTGCTAACCTTAGTTAGACTTGAAAAAGAGACACAGCCGTAGGGTGACTCAACAAGGACGAAACCAGCCGTAGGGGAATCCAATCCTGATTGCTAACCTTAGTTAGACTTTGAACAAAAGAGACACAGCCGTAGGGTGACTCAACAAGGATGAAACCAGCCGTAGGGGAATCTGATCCTGTTTGCTAACCTTAGTTAGACTTCAAAAAGAGACACAGCCGTGGGGTGACTCAACAAGGATGAAACCAGTCGTAGGGGAATCCGATCCTGATTGCTAACCTTAGTTAGACTTCAAAAAGAGACACAGCCGTAGCGTGACTCTAGATATGAAAAGGTATGCCAATAATCATTGGACTTTATTAAGGAGGACTAGTAATGACTAGACTCTATGGGGATGTTAATAACACTGAATTTGAAGGCGGTGCCAATAACCATTGGGCTTGACTGAAGGCTAGTGACAACTAGAATCAATCAGGGGATGCCAGTAAATACTGGGCTTTCAAGAAGATATTGATGCTTGCGAAGCATAAGAATTACATGGATCCCTCAGGCCAAAGGCGGGGTGTAATCTTCAAGGGTGGCAATCATTCAAATTGCCACACACATAATATGGATTTCAAATGATTGAAAAATGAGATGGGTTGAATGCCCACCCTCAATCGCACTCTATTATGCACGCGGCATGCGGGAAAATAACCAAGGCAGACTTGCAAGAAGTAAGAGATATCCCTTATGCAAAAGGCAGTAATGGGACTCACAAAAAGTAAGTACAAAGAGAAGACTGGTGACGACCAGACTCTATTAGATGATGCCAGTAAACACTGGACTTTGAAGGAAGTATTGTTATTTACGGAACATAAGAACTACATGGTTCCCTCAGGCCAGAAGGCGGGGTGTAGTCCTACAAGAGTGACAATCATTCGAATTGCCACACACAAAGTATGGGTTATCCAAACGATTGAACTCAGCAAATGGGAAATAACCAATGAAACAATGATCCTGTCGAAGAAAGACTTTGTATCCAATCCACACTGGAGAGAGAAAGTGAGACTTCTTCTGGGGATATATTACTTTGTGCCTTTGGAGCACATACAAACTTGGCTTATGTATCGATGCATGTTTGATTTTTTCATGGCGTAATGCTCCATATTCATGGAAATGCTACGCATTTTTGTAGATGCAATGTGAATGCAATGATTACTATATGCAGAGATAACGAGGGCCCTTTAAAGAATATTCCGCTGACTTGTAGATCGAGCTTTGTCTCTGACCTCAGGAGAGGTAAACACCAGGGAGAATCCCTTTAGTGTTAAGAACTCTGTGGGGGTGCCAATAGACATTGGACTTTGACTTGCAAGATATACTTATGATTGTTGACTTGAAGAATAATTTCTGACTTCTCACCATGTGCCATTGCCTGGAGAATTTTCAGCTTGAGGAGATTCCCTCGACTCACCTTGTTGGGGATGAGAAATCTGGATAAGGAACTCTTTATGGGATGAGTGGAACAACTCCGAGGAGAAATAAACTCCTATACTTGGGGAGAGAATGAATTCTCAGGAGAAATAAACTCCTATGCTTGGGGAGAGACTCCTCTAGGAGAAATAAACTCCTATGCTTGGGGGAATGAATCAAAATATCAGGAGAAATAAACTCCTACACTTGGGGAAAGAGTAACTTGCTGGGGAAAAGCACTGTGATACTTCTCCACTATGTGATGGCCAACCGCACCTTGCAGGTGAATGACAGTTTCTTCAATACAAACCAAAAGAGTATGCCCCCAGTCCGCCTGACTTGTGAAGATATCTGATTTAACGAAGACATTTGCCTCGAAAGGATCCTTACACCACCATTACTTGAGAAAATTTTGCCCCAGCATATTCAATTATTTGAAATGGTCCTTCTTGATCAACGGGTCCTAGAAGAGATTTGTCGAATCTCGACGTAATTGTCCCAGATTGAGTGAGCTTGAGAGATTCCTCGACGTCACTACTTCAGATTGATTGAAATCAAGAGAGAGATTCCTCGACTTGATTAACCCTGATTGGTCGAATTTGAGATGTCAAACCTTGATTTGATTGCCCCAGGTAGGCTGAACTCACGAGAGAGATTCCTCGTCGTGACTGCCCCTGATTACATCTTATCAGAATCCTCAGGTTTACTTCTTTTGAAGTCAAACAAACTGTGGAAGCAACTTTATCGCGCTCAATGGAGTCTTCAAACTCTTCCCCTCAGGGTACTTAATTAAAATGCATCTACTCAACAGAGTATTCAGACTTCTCCCTTCATGGTAATTAATCAAAGAAGGTATCAACTGATTATGCTCAATGGAGTCTTCAGGCAACCTGCCCCTTGATATCAGTCTCTGAAATGATTTCTTTTTACTCTAAGGAGTTCTCAAGTCTCTTTTATTTTGACATGATTAAGCTCTTCATGGACGCTCCTCATGGAAACTTCCTTGATGTTTAAGCAAATGTCTTGTATGCAAAAGAATGTTAATTCTAAGAATGACAATTCTAATACAAAGCCTATGCTAGTCTTGAAGTTTAAAACTTTTTATGCAATAAGATGGCCACCTCTTGTGAATGAAATGTAAAGCGGGCATACAATACCAACATAGACGTGTTACGCTTCATTGGGAGTCAGTTAAACGCTATCTTAATGGGGTGCGTCTCCAAAATAAACCCTACTTCAATTAGGACTTTTAAGGGTTGTAACTTGGCTGAGTTCATGGTTTTCAGAAACAAAGGATTTTTAGGCTCAAAATTATTTGGTGCCCACCCCCTTCATGATGTTCTCCGCTCCTATATTCAGTTAACTCAACATGAGTGTTCGTCCCTCACAAGGAATTTTAAGGTGGTTGAGGAATCAATGAGGTTTTTTCGGACATGGCAGTCGCTCACTTTTTATTCTTTTGATTCATTATCACACGACTTTGTTCTTGCTTTATTTTCACCATCATTTTTCTTTTTATTGCTATATTTTTTCTTTTCATTATTTCTTTTTTTTCATCATCATTTTTTTTTGCTTTCTTCTTTTTTTTTTGAACAAGTCGTGTGACCTTGTATTGTCTTTGATTCGTTGGAAGTGATTGTGACTGCCTCATCCCATGATTAATGAAGAATTACCATTGTGGCATCATCATCTTTTGTCCTCTTGGTAGGTGAAGGACAACCATCACGGTTTTGACTTTCCTCAACCTTTTGAAGGATAACCATTGTTGTATCCTTAAATGTATATCATTTGGTGAGTTTTGAACACTTGATCAAGTTAAATGAACACTACCCTGCCCCAGGGTTAAAAATAAGGGTTTTTTATGATCAGAAAAGAAACTCCTACTTCAAGGCTCGAAGGGGTTAACGAGGATCTATCTCCCTTATATCTCCGGTGTTTGGGGATTTGAAACAATGCCTGTACATCATCAGTAGCGTTTTATTCAAAGACACACAATTAGGGATTTTACATTTTTTAATTGTCATCATTCTCCCTCCGCTCATTGCCTAAGCAAGTAATTAGTAAAGTTAGTACCGTAATGCCAAAACATTTTTTCGAGTGAAAACGAATGGATTACTTCAAGACAAACATAAACAATGCATTATGATTTTCATTCAGAAATTAACAAATTTTTACATGCTAGCAATGCTTAAACAAACAATGAAATGTTACAAATGAGAATGCAATAGAGAACTAAATGAATGCTCTTGTTGAGGAGATTTGACTCTGTATGGGCTTATTGCTCTTGAATGCTTTCTGCAGCTTTGATACCCCATTGAGACTTCAATATAAGCATAAACCTCTTTGGAATGAATGTTGTTGTTCTGAAATCAGCGAGGACCTGAACTTTGCCCTTGAATGTATTATGATCTTCAATTAAATGGCCAGGTGCCCCAGCATGGTAGCCACTTAGCATTATCATATGTTCCTTCCACACACTTTATATTACTTCCCAGAAGAATATTCCAACAAAGGCGTACAAGAGTGGTGCATTTTTACCTTACTTTAGGGATTCGAGCAATGCAAATGATGCAATACTCAAGATAGACAATGTCTTGCTTATCCCTCGGTCGGGAGCCCCAAATATAGATGCTAGAACAGTAATCACCATCATGACTGAAAGAATATTGCATTATCATCGAACTCAAGAGAGCTATATGTGGTGAGGAAGACCCACAACACAAATCTTAACCAACTGAGCTTCTAACCAGCAGGGAAGTAATTGGGCACAAGGCATTAGAATTACATCAATTTATTTCTCATAATCTCTCCTTCTCTATTGACGAGCAAAAGCCATTGAGAAGAAAATTCCGAGAAGAGATGACACACGATATGAAGCAACAGCCTGAGAATGAGAAATGCCTCTGCAAAATACTCTTTATTATCACATGGCAAAAGATTCTGACAAAGTTGCACAAAAATTTGTAGTGCTTTAGGGATTCGAGCAATGCAAATGGGGCATTGCTCAAGATAGACAATGTCTTGCTTATCCCTCGATCGGGAGCCCCAAGCAACTTCCACATATGTACAAGAGATGATTATCACTTTTACTTGCGCGTCCAAACCATCCGAAGTGAGCATAAATGACCTATGCAGTTCTTGATATCAGGCACTAGGCACAAACAGACAATGTCTAACTCGAAGGAGTCGCGACCTTTTATGGCCTTCAAACTTTCCTCCAAGAGGTGGAACCTTTTATCGGATTCAATAATCAGGAACCTGAAGGCTTCAAATTCCAAATTGTTCTCATGATGCGCAATCTCCTTAATAAGGATAGGAGTCTTAACAATACTCCAAACACTTTAATTCATGAGAACTTTCCTGAGGTGAAATTAACATTTGCATTTGGCCTTTGACGAAACTGTCTCAACTCTTCGTGTCTAAAAGCAAGGGCTTGAATAGCCTCCATACACTGATTCAAGTTAGTCCCCATCTCTGTTCTCATCTCAGTCAAAAACCTCACAGAGTTATTCCAATACCAACTTTCGAGCGCATAGCGGTGAGAAGTCATATTTTGTTGTTGAAGTCAGAATTTGAATGGAAAGGGCCCCCATAGGCTTCTGATAGAACCATGAAATGCATGATATTATGAATGCATGTTTCATTTATGGAGAATCCTAAATCCTTTTCATCAACTTTTGTTTCATTTTTTATTCTTTTTTTTTTGCATAGAGTATCTTTTCTTTTTTCTTTTCCATCTTTTCTGTTTTTCTACCCTTTTTTTTTTAGAATCAGACTTTAGGGTCCCCCACAAATGAAGTGGATGAAGTAATGATGTTATGCAATGCCAAGTGGTGAGACTAAACGCCTCGCAATCTGGATATCTAAATTATACTGATCTTTCTGAATGATGCAGGTTCAAAATTCCGGCTTCAGATTGCAATATAGAAATCCGGGTATGATGAAGGCTAGTATCCTGTCCCACCCCAATCTCACGGGTATGTATTCTAGACACGGACAGGTGGTCCCTAATGGTCACCAGGGTCTACAGTTCCCATGGGGTACAAAGTGTTTGAGGCAACAAGCGTGCCAGACACAGTGTTCCATGAAAGAACCTCGCCTAGTTGTGGTACCTCATGTCAAGCTCGATCATAGCAAGCGCTACAGGAGTCAACATGAGCATCCACGCTAATCCTATGTGTCACTGGCCTGGGTAGTGGTCCTTTTACCTCACAAACCCCCCCCACCTGCAAAATAGAGCAGAAAAATATGTGGCCCCCACGGGGACCCATAATATAGTCCAGATGCATGCGGAAAGTAAACATGATATGCAAACATGAAATAGACATGACATGCAAACATATATACAAAATGTAAACATAAAAACAAACAAAGAAACACCCAATAAAAGAAACAAACAAAGGCTGGGATCGACTCGCTAGGAATGGACCAGCACAGGTCTATCAACGTCCCCAGCAGAGTCGCCAGCTGTCGCTACCGCGAAAAAGAAACAGAATCGCCACCAATATATTTATCCCATAAGGGAAAGGAATATCAGAAAACCTAGCAAAGGAAGGAACAGGGTCTTGCGACCAGAGAATCAAGGTACGGGAGTCGGTTACGCGAGGGGAAGGTACTAGCACCCCTCGCGCCCATCGTACTCGATGGTATCCACCTATGTTTGTTTCTCTCTAAAGGGTGTATACTATGTCTAAAATCTAAATGCGAAATGAATGCAAAATGTAGGGAAAATAAAGAATTGTACTCGCACGGGCCCTACCCCGCTGCCTACGTATCCTTTTCAGGAATCAGAGTTACCGTAGCTCGGCTCACATGTTTTTGTTTGTTTTTGTGTTTTTTAGTTGGGCGGAGTTAACGCTCGCGCTCTTGCATAAGGGGACAGCCTAGGATGCAATAGAGCGGAGATAACAATGCCCTTAAGAAAGGAGAGAAGTGAGAGAGTTTGAGTGTTTCGAGGAAATCCCTAAGGCAAGGGAAACTCGAGTTACTCTTTGGTTTGTGTCTTTTAGCATTTGGGAACTTACGCCCGAATAGTTCCCTAAAGCAAGGGAGATCCAAGCACTCGAATGATTCCCTAAAGCAAGGGAGATTCAAGCTTACATTCCCTTTTTAATGATTTTCACTTTTTTATTAATGTTTTTGGTATTTTCTTGGTATTTTTTAAAGGGATTTTATTTTGAGTATTTATTAGGCGTTTTAATGTTGAAAAGAAAAAGGAATGAAAAAAGGGGGACTAGCCTAATTTCTAAACCTAATTGTTATTCTAAATCCTATTTAAGACCTAAACTAAAATATAAAGGGAATTAACTAAGAAGAAAGTTGTTTAAGTTGACTAAAGTCAATTTTAACCACTAAGGGTACTTTAGACATTTGCAAAATATAGAAAATATTCACAAAAAGCAAGAATTAAAATCTAAACTAAACATGAAAATATTCACAAGCAATTTTGTATTTTTATCATGTTGAAACTATTTTTAAAAATAAAAAACTAAAAAAACTATGTATTTTTATTATTATCAACCAATCAACAATTAAGAGAAAAAAGCAAAAACAACAATTAAAAAAACTAAACAAAAAAGATTATTTACTTCACAAAATCTAATTGGTTAAAACATATTTTTATCATTTTTTATCCAAGCCAAAATCAATTAATGCAAAAAGAATAAAAGAAGAAAAAAAAGTTATTTTTATATTTCCATTACCAGCATGGGGGGTGAATTAGCAAAAGGCAAATGAACTGAAATCTCTTTATTGGAGCATTGGGCCTACAACTGGGAGGTGCGGATAAAGAACAACGCTGGGCCCAACCACTCACGTGGCCCAGCCTGCATCACTATGACCAATTTTATGTCCATTTACTCTTACAGTCAACATGTAATATACTTAGACTATGGTTTTTGTAATTAAATGGCATGCAACGTACCATGTGAACCTAATATCAATTGGTACATGAGAATTTAAGTTGCTACAAGACAAAAAACTAAGGGCCAATCAGAATTCGCTACGTCATCTACCAATCATTTAATAAAAGACAAAACATAAAGAGAGTGGGAAAGAGGACGAATGGGAGAGTGCCACGCAGGGCAAATGATTGAAAACGCCAAAAGGGCCAGACGCCGGAGCTAGGGCTCCGGTCGTCTTCTCCGGCCAACATCACCACCGGTGAAATTCTACACCGCCCAAAAATGAACCGGACTACCACTACCTGACTCGAAATTCCACACTGAGTCCGAATCTTCCCTTGGATTTTATTAATTCTCCTTCTAATGTCCTAATCGAGAACAACAATTAAACTCTATTTTGCAAAACTTTCATGAAAATTAGAGATTCTTGCATCAGCGTCTTTCCTATGTTATGTAAGACTCAAATATGTAGTTCAAACGAGCATACACACACCATGACATGTAAACTGAAGCCAATCACAAGAACCAAAGTTTCATATACAGATTTGCATTACACCTATCAATATATGCTTCATCTATCAATCTACACATGCTGAGAAGTTTGGGAAGACTTACTCGTTTGAAGTTTGAATCTTGAAGAAGCAGAAAATTCTTATGAGATGCTATGGATTTCTCTTGGTTCCTTGGACACGGTGATGATGATAGGCAATAATGATAGGCAAGAGTTTGCGAAACAAACACGAGCTTCAGTCAAGTCCATTGCATATGATGAAGAGATGAGATAGGTTGCTCAGCTTTGAAGATCAACGAAGGTGATTGAAGATTGTTGTGTTGTTATGGTGCTGCTCGTGAGGGAGATGATGAGATGAAGATGTGATGAAGGTGGCGGTTGTAGCGACGGTTATGGAGGTGGTGAAGATTCGGTTTTGAGCTTTTCTGAAAAAACGATTATGGAGGTTGTTGTGGTTGGTTCTAGTGGTGAGTGAGGATGATGAAGATGAAGATGAAAATGAAGGTTGATGATGGTGGTGGTTCAGAACCGTGGTGATGATGATTGATGATGAAGGAAGAGTTTGTTATGGTGATTGGAGATTTGTTAAGAGTTTGTTAGGGTGGTTGGCGATGGAGAGAGAAAGCGGTTATGGTGGTTAGATAGAGATGAGAGAGCACGAGGGAGGAAGAGAGTGAGGAGAGAAAGAGAGCTATGGAAGAAATGAGAAAAATCTGAGAGTGTATGAATCTGGAAAAATGGAGACGTGAGACTTAAAATGGTGAGAGCTAGAGTTTATATATATGGCAGTGGTGTGGTTCATGGAAATGTTATGGAGAGGGTGCTGTAGCTTGGCTTTATCTCATGCTTAAGGAGCAAGTGTTGGTATGAATGGTTGTACCCTTTACTACAAGTGCTTTAACCGAAGCCTTATGATTGAGCGAAATGCCCATGGCAACTAACATGTTCAGGATACCCACTTTGCACATACACACCTCTTGCCATGGGTCATCAATGTCCTCGATTTTGGTATCCTCTTAAAGAAGGGATGGAGCTAAGGAGGTTTCATGTTGAAACAATTGCAAGATGAGGGTCACAACCCCTTCAAAAGTGGTTTGGAACATGAAGAAAATTTCTGCCCCATGCACATGCGCGCATGCCTCGGATCGTGGCCCATGTCTTGGTCCAAACGTACTCTGCGAGAGCACTACTTTGAGGCTTCACAATTTGCTCAACATGTATCCAAAACTTACGAATCTAGGCTTGTTGGAAAGACGGCGTGGAGGAGAGTGAATGATCGGAAAATTATAGCAAGTGTACTATTTCCTCGATGTAGTAGTAAAGAAGGGTAAATACCCAGTATCGAACTCGCGGACTGCGTGTAAACTACAAGTTTCACAATGATTCAATTGAACAAAAATATCATGGGGGTTGTTTTGGTTTGTTTGATTAATTAGAATTACTAGAAATAAATAAAACACTAAATAAAAGATAGCTTGGTGCAAATATGAGCAGATATGCTAAGGTAGATGTATGAATCCTATGTAACTCCTTGAAACCACCGTGTTCATGAGATGATTTAATTATAACTGTGTATCAATTCTATAAATAGTTCTCCCTAATTCCTTAGTGAAGAACCCCTTAACACTAATTAGACAATCTCAATTCCTCAATAACTGAATTTAGTATTAGGTCTTTTATGCATTAGAGTCTAGAATGAATGATCACTAAAGTGCAATCCTTATTCCTAAGCGATTTGCCGGAAGTGTTTTGATTCACAAGCATTAGGGAGGTTTGTCACGCCAAACCCTAACCATAGAACGATAAGATACTTTCCAATATAATAAAGCATTAAGAACAATGAATCAAAAACTCAATTTATAATTAAACATCAAATTCATCAACAACGGTTGTGACAATTCATCACATAAAAAGATTCAGGGACATCACCCCTAGCATAGTGTTGTTTAGCTACTCATAATGATAAAGAAAACAACAAGAGTAATTGAAGTCATTACAAGAAATTAGTGGTTGATATGATCTCCAATCGCCAGTGCTCTGGAAGATCTTCTTCCAAAACCCTTGACTCTTCTTTCTCTGTAATTCTCTCTGCTCGATGATCCAAGATCCCTCTCTTCTATTCCTGTTAGGTTTTAGTAGTGTTGCTTCACTCACTCAGTATCCGGAATGACCGAAATACCCTTAATGAGGCCCAAGGTTTCCAAAATATCAAAATTAGAACATCTGCCCGCGCTCAAAAACACGGGCCGTGTGCAGGAACACGGGTGCCCGTGTTGTCCATCTGGCCCTCACCTCAAAATTCACTTTCTGGGCACTTTTCCACACGGGCCGTGTGCAGGAACACGGGTGCCCGTGTAAAACCTCTGTTTTGCTCTCCAGAATCCACTTTCCAGGCAGCTTTTGACACGGCCGTGTGGGTGCACACGGGTGCCCGTGTTGGCCTCTTCTTTAGCTCTTTCAGCTCCTTTTTCTCGCCTCGGAGCGCCATCTTTCTCGGGATTAACCTGGCCAACAACATACTAACAACCAACGCATAAAATGGCATTTTTATGAAGCTTAAACACACTAATAATGTAAAAGCTCAAACAACCGAAAAACTAAGGAACTTATATAAAAACTTAAAACAATGCCACATTGTATTACCAAGATTACAACTTTTGATCGGAAAAAGGTGTGGAAACTTACTAGAAATGGTGACCGATCACAACCCCACACTTATCTCATTGCTTGTCCTCAAGTGATGTATCGAGTCAAAACAAAAGGTCACCGACAAGATTCTTTTCTCCACAACACAACCAGGTTTTTCGCAAGGTTCCTACACTTAGCAATCAAGTGTAAGGTTCCCTTCTTCCGACTATCCATGGCATTCCCACCTTCGAGCACGTCTATCACCTGCAAGCTTTTCACATTCTCACAAAATCTCTCCGGGTTAAGGTGTTTACACTCATAGTATCAAGGCATGCATATTACTTTTAACTTTGAATAAATTCTCAAATCACTACACACAAGGATCACACACACTTTATGAGGTCTTCGGGTTGAAACGTGGCTTAGGTTTGGTGGGTTAACAAGGAATGGGATAACGATTGGTTTTAAGTGCTCGGCATCACATAGGTTTCACTTCTTCACTCATTTTGATCTGTATCTTAAGAATGGGGTTTAAACCTTCTTTAGCTAAAAATGGACAAGGGTACATGCATTATTCTTTTTCTCTTCTCTTTTTTTTTTTTCTTTTTGTTTTCATAAGATCTATATTCAAAAATTTTTTCTTTTCTTGTACTCTTTTCTTGTTCCACTCTTCAATGGTTTACAACCCCACACTTAGATCTTTTTATGTCTTTCGAGTGATCTATTATGAATGCCGAGCAATGATACAAACAATGAGAAGGCAAGTGGTGGGAAAATAACACGATGAACAAAAATAAAAATTACGGCTCAAAGGGGGTTAACAATGGATAACATGCAAACGGGATGGTTAAAAAGGCTCGGGGTTAAAACAAAAAAAACTTGCCTCAGTGTGCGCTTTCATAGTGTGCTTGTGTTATGAGAAAATACGCAAAATCAAAGTGAATAGTGCCATACCTGAACTTGACTCTCATATGGATGTTATGCATTTGGCTCTGATGTCTCACCGGGTCGGTTAAGCTTGCATGCTTCAACGTACTCTAAGTGTTTTGCCATTTCCTTTCATCAAAAGTTCACCATACTCTCTCTTGGTTCAGTGTGCTTCCTTGCGTCCTACCTTCTTTTCTTGGTTGTGTCAACTTCTGTGGTGCCTGTAGAGATTAAGTGTGAGTTGTGTTGTTCAACCACTTTCTATTCGTTTGCACCTTTTCCGACTTGTATCGAACCTGGTAACACCATGGCAGCATTGAAACTCGAAATAAAAACAAAACAGAAAGACAAAGAACTGGTCAAAATTCAAAAACAGAAAGTAGAAAACAATAAAGCAACTAAAATAAAAATAAGACAATAAAGCAAAATAAAATAAGAAGTAAGACCCTCCCCCACACTTGAACGAAACATTGTCCGCAATGTTTAAATTCCAGTGTGACAGGGCCTACCCGCTTACTGAAATGGTGGTGGAGGAGGGGGATCCTGAGGATAATGCATCATAAGGCGGCGCATCATCTCCTGGACATCATCTATCACTGCCCCTTGCCGAAACAACTCAACACCCTGTCGTGTTTGCTCGGTGCGGAGAGCGCCTACCGGTCCAAACTCTACCACCTACAAAGGAAACGAAATAAAACAAAGAAAATGAAAGTTAACGGAAACAAACGTGGGTTGCCTCCCACGGAGCGCTGCGTTTAACGTCGCATGGCTCGACGGTCAATCGTCCTACTAAGCAAGACGAATGACATCAACCTGTCCAACTGGTTGACCTTGGAAATATGGCTTTAATCTCTGCCCATTAACTTTAAAGGTGTCTCCATTAGCTTGATTTTTTATTTCAACTGCACCGTAAGGGAACACCTTATGAACCACAAATGGTCCCGACCATTTGGATCTCAATTTTCCCGGAAAAAGCTTCAAACGGGAATTGTACAGAAGGACCAGCTGTCCTTCCCAAAACTCTTTTTGCTGAATCCTCCTATCGTGCCACTTCTTAGTTTGTTCCTTGTAAACCTTGGCATTTTCATACGCACGATTCCGGAACTCTTCTAATTCATGCAACTGTAAGATTCTAGAATTTCCTGCTAGAGACAAGTCCATGTTCAAGAATTTAGTTGCCCAAAATGCCTTGTGTTCAAGCTCTAAAGGCAAGTGACATGCTTTTCCATAAACAAGTTGGTATGGTGACATCCCGATGGGTGTTTTGAACGCCGTTCGGTAAGCCCATAACGCATCATCTAGCTTTGTTGCCCAATCCTTTCTCGATGAACTCACCGTCTTCTCGAGAATTTGTTTGAGTTGTCTATTAGACACCTCTACCTGACCACTTGTTTGAGGGTGATAAGGGGTGGCTATCCGATGCTTCACATTGTATTTCTGCAGGAGTTTCTCCATGAGGTGATTTAGGAAGTGCGTTCCTTCATCACTAATAAGTGCTCTTGGTACTCCAAACCTAGCAAATATGTTCTCCCTCAAGAACTTTACTACCACCTTTGCATCATTAGTTGGTAAAGCTACCGCCTCCACCCATTTTGAGACATAGTCCACTGCAACTAAGATGTAATTCTTCCCGAATGATGGTGGAAACGGACCCATGAAGTCAATTCCCCAAACATCGAATAGCTCTACCTCTAACATGAAATTTTGGGGCATTTGATTTCTTTTTGAAATGTTCCCAGTACGCTGACACTTATCACATTTTTTTACCATTTCCTGGGAATCTTTGAACAATGATGGCCAGTACAATCCTGACTGCAACACTTTGGAGGCAGTACGATCCCCACTAAAATGCCCTCCATATTCCGAGTCATGACATGCTCTCAACACATCCTTCTGCTCCTCCTCAGGCACACATCGTCTTATCAGCCCATCTACTCCTCTCTTGTATAGGTAAGGGTCATCCCATAGATAGAACCTGCAA
Source organism: Vicia villosa (assembly GCF_029867415.1). NCBI lineage: Eukaryota > Viridiplantae > Streptophyta > Magnoliopsida > Fabales > Fabaceae > Vicia > Vicia villosa. Next base: position 2,556,057 of record NW_026706810.1, on the reverse strand, counting down.
TCATGAACAAACTTTTTCTTGCGGTTAGAATCAAAATCGTCGGGTATTATACCGCCAACAAGGTAGTTTGCGTAATCAGCAAACCAAGGCACTCCAATAACAGCTAGGATGTGTTCATCAGCAAACTCATCCTTTATTGGACGCCGCTCTTCTGTCTCCTCAATGGGTGACATTCGTGAAAGGTGATCTGCAACAGTGTTTTCACACCCTTTCTTGTCGCGAATCTCTACATCGAACTCTTGGAGAAGTAGAATCCACCTCAGAAGTCTGGGTTTTGAATCCTGCTTGGCAAAGAGATATTTTAAAGCAGCATGGTCAGTATAAACAATCACTTTTGAACCCAACAGATATTGCCTGAATTTATCAAAGGCATACACAACAGCTAGCAACTCCTTCTCGGTGGTTGCATAATTGATCTGTGCAGGGTTCAAAACGTGACTGGCATAATAAATAACATGAAGCAATTTTTCTCTTCGCTGTCCAAGTACAGCCCCCACTGCAATGTCGCTAGCATCGCACATGATCTCAAAGGGTAGAGACCAATCAGGGGCAATCACAATGGGTGCCGACACTAGTTTATTTTTTAGTGTCTCAAATGCATCGGCACACTCTTTATCGAATACAAAAGTCCTGTCTTTAACCAACAAAGTGGTGAGTGGTTTGGCTATCTTAGAAAAATCCCTTATGAACCTGCGGTAGAATCCCGCATGGCCAAGGAAACTTCGAATACCTTTCTCATTCACAGGTGGTGGTAATTTTGAGATAACCTCCACCTTAGCTTGATCAACTTCTATTCCCCTGTGGGAGATCTTATGACCAAGAACAATGCCTTCTCGTACCATGAAATGGCACTTCTCCCAGTTTAGGATCAGATTACTTTCTTGACATCGCTGCAAAACAAGTGAAAGGTTAGCCAAACAATTATCAAAGGAGGAACCAAAAACCGAGAAGTCATCCATGAAGACTTCCATATGCTTTTCAAGCATATCAGCAAAAATAGAAGTCATGCATCTTTGGAAAGTCGCTGGGGCATTACACAACCCGAACGGCATCCTTCTATAAGCGAAGATACCGTATGGGCAAGTAAAGGCTGTCTTCTCTTGATCCTCCGGTGCAACCGCAATTTGGTTGTATCCAGAGTACCCATCCAGAAAACAATAGTAGTCATGCCCGGCCAATCTTTCTAACATTTGGTCAATGAATGGCAATGGAAAATGATCTTTTCTTGTGGCCAGATTTAGTCTTCTGTAGTCTATGCATACTCGCCACCCAGTGACCGTTCTGGTAGGAATCAACTCATTTTTTTCATTAGCTATCACTGTTGTACCTCCTTTTTTAGGTACCACATGAACAGGGCTCACCCATGAACTGTCTGATATCGGGTAAATAAGACCTGCATCTAACAGCTTCACAACTTCCTTTCTCACTACCTCCTTCATAACTGGGTTCAATCTCCTTTGAGGCTGCACCACCGGTTTGTGATCTTCTTCCATGAGAATTTTGTGCATGCACATCGTAGGACTTATTCCCTTGAGGTCTTCAATCTTCCAACCCATAGCCCCCTTGAACTTTTTCAGAACTTCAATTAACTTGACTTCTTGTATATTTTTCAAGCTCGAGCTAATGATGGCGGGACATTTTTCTTCAGAATCGAGGAAAACATATTTAAGATTCTCCGGAAGCTGTTTCAATTCTGAACTTTTTGGCTTTTCTTCATTGCAACCCAACGCTATTGGTTGCCTTAAATCTTCCCACCTATGTGTTCGAGAACCTTTAAAGATAGGTTGAGTTTCCAACATTGATACTACCTCCAAGTCATTATCATCGGCTTCTTCATTTTCTCCGAAAATTGACATGCTCAAAACTTTTTCGAGAGGTAATTGCAATACACTCTCCACATGATCACTTTCTTCCACTTGTTGGAGCACTTGTATATTGCTACTAGTGCCAATATCCTCTTTATGCTTCATGGTATTATGAACATTGATTTTTAACTCTTCATCATAAACCTTCAAAGTCAGAGTGCCACCATCCATATCTATCATGACTCTCCCCGTTTCCAAGAATGGTCGTCCCAAAATTATTGGCATCTCTTCGTCTTCTGGCATTTCAAGAATTACAAAATCTACCGGAAACACAAACTTATCCACTTTCACAAGGACGTCTTGGACGACTCCGTAAGGTCGCTTGACCGAATGATCTGCAAATTGGAGAGTCATCCGAGTGTCTTGGATTGCACCAATTCCCAACTTTTTGTAGATGGATAGAGGCATGAGACTGATACTTGCCCCCAGATCAATTAGAGCTCTCTTGAAAGATCTATCTCCAATAGTGCAAGGGATAGTAACTGCTCCTCTATCCTTCTTCTTCACTGGTATCTTCATGCCCTGCAAAATAGCACTACAAGTTTCTGTTAGAATAATGGGGTGGTCTGCAATGGTTCGCTTTTTAGCGATGATGTCCTTCATGAATTTGGCATAGGTGGGCATTTGCTCAAGTGCTTCTAACAACGGAATGTTCAGCTCCAGCTTTTTGAATAGTTCCAAGAACTTCTCAAAATTCTTTTCTTGCTGCCCCTTTTTCTTGTTTCTTTGAGGGTAAGGCAGCTTGACTTCTGGTGTTGGTGTTAATACTTTTTCTTTCGTAACTGGTGCTGGTGTTACCACTTCTTCTTCCACTTGCTCATTCTCTCTTATGTCCAGCTCCACCTCAAGCAATTGATCCTCACTCTCCGAATCCTTTTCCACCACTTTACGTGGTTTCCCTCTCCGTGTGGTGACGGCATTGATTTTTTGATTGTCTTTAGGATTAGTAACAGTTGCGCTTGGGAGGGCTCCTGGTGCTTGCGGAATTGCAAGGTGTTGAGCAATTTGACTCATTTGTACTTCAAGGTTCTTAATTGAGGCTCCGGTGTTCCTTAAATTGCTACGTGTCTCTTCTTGGAATTGGGAGCTCTGAGCGGCCATCTTTTCAATGGCAATTTCCCAATCCGCCTTTCTTGGACCCTGTGGTTGGTATTGTTGTTGAGGTTGCTGGTATGGTTGTTGTTGCGGACGATATTGTTGTCCCTGTGGTTGGTATTGTTGAGTCTGAGGCTGATATGGTTGTTGTCCTTGAACCTGCTTCTGGACGTTTCCTTGCTGGTCTTTCCATGAGAAATTCGGATGATTTTTCCACCCCGGATTATATGTGTTGGCATAAGGATTGTTTTGCCTCAACATATGAATTTGCTCAACCTGTTCTTGAGTTGCTACACAATGCATAGCAAAGTGCGGTCCACCACATATTTCACAAAGAACCGCTTTAACTGGTTCTACCTGTGCTACTGTCTGAGTTCCAATATTCATTTTTTTTAACCTTCTCTCTACCTCTGCAGCAATCTGATCCTCCATCTTAACAACCTGCTCTGGCAATTTCAAATCAATTTTACCCTCCGGTTGGTTCATGGTTCGATCATACAACTCAAGATGCTCGTTAGCAGCAATTGCCTCTATGATCCTTTTCATAACTGTGGCTGTAGCAAAATTTGTTGAACCACCAGCAGCGGTATCAATAAGCTGCTTTGTCTTGAGTCGCAACCCATTCACAAAATTCTGCATTTGCTCGGTAGCGTCCATGTTATGAGTAGGACATGCAGTCAAACACCTTTTGAACCTCTTGTATGCATCCCCCAATGATTCCCCCTCTTTTTGTTTGAAATTGACAATGTCATATCTTTTTCGGATAAACACCGACGCAGGAAAATATTCATTGAGGAATGCCGTTTCCATCTCTTGCCATGTCGTGATACTTGCAGCCGGAAGTGAGTAAAACCACTCCTCTGCGTCATCAGTAAGTGTAAACGGGAACATAACAAGTCTCTTAGCCTCCTCTGAATGACCTTCGATCTTCAATGAAGTTGTCGTAGTGAGAAATCTCTGAAGATGCTTATTTGCATCCTCGTTAATTCTTCCGGAGAACGGCTTGCTCTCTAACTGGCGAATGGTGGATGGATGCAATTGAAAATGTGCCACATTCACAGGTTGATTAACAATAGTCATCCGGTTGGGGTGAGCATTTGCCCCTCCATAGTCCCCTAACAATCTTTCTGCAGGGGGTTGATTTCCAGCCATGTTAACTGGTTCCTGAACTATCTCCCTGTCAAAGTCCGAGTCGCTGTGCTCCGAGTGCACAGACACTTCGTCGTCGCTTTCCTGATGTGGAACACTAAGACTTGCACTTGGTGCTGCCAGTCTTTCAAGTCTTGCCTTGCGGCGTCTCTCGTGCAGAGCTCTTTCTGGTTCTGTGTCAAAGGAAAATTTAGCTGAGGTCTGACCTCGCATAAACAGTTAGACAACAGTTAGAACAGATACAAGACTGCAACGAAATTAAAATAACAGATAAAAATAAAATTTTGGTCGCAGAGCAACAAAATTTCAATTGACTTAGAGTTCGGCTTATAGTTTGGCAGTCCCCGGCAACGGCGCCAAAAACTTGATCGGAAAATTATAGCAAGTGTACTATTTCCTCGATGTAGTAGTAAAGAAGGGTAAATACCCAGTATCGAACTCGCGGACTGCGTGTAAACTACAAGTTTCACAATGATTCAATTGAACAAAAATATCATGGGGGTTGTTTTGGTTTGTTTGATTAATTAGAATTACTAGAAATAAATAAAACACTAAATAAAAGATAGCTTGGTGCAAATATGAGCAGATATGCTAAGGTAGATGTATGAATCCTATGTAACTCCTTGAAACCACCGTGTTCATGAGATGATTTAATTATAACTGTGTATCAATTCTATAAATAGTTCTCCCTAATTCCTTAGTGAAGAACCCCTTAACACTAATTAGACAATCTCAATTCCTCAATAACTGAATTTAGTATTAGGTCTTTTATGCATTAGAGTCTAGAATGAATGATCACTAAAGTGCAATCCTTATTCCTAAGCGATTTGCCGGAAGTGTTTTGATTCACAAGCATTAGGGAGGTTTGTCACGCCAAACCCTAACCATAGAACGATAAGATACTTTCCAATATAATAAAGCATTAAGAACAATGAATCAAAAACTCAATTTATAATTAAACATCAAATTCATCAACAACGGTTGTGACAATTCATCACATAAAAAGATTCAGGGACATCACCCCTAGCATAGTGTTGTTTAGCTACTCATAATGATAAAGAAAACAACAAGAGTAATTGAAGTCATTACAAGAAATTAGTGGTTGATATGATCTCCAATCGCCAGTGCTCTGGAAGATCTTCTTCCAAAACCCTTGACTCTTCTTTCTCTGTAATTCTCTCTGCTCGATGATCCAAGATCCCTCTCTTCTATTCCTGTTAGGTTTTAGTAGTGTTGCTTCACTCACTCAGTATCCGGAATGACCGAAATACCCTTAATGAGGCCCAAGGTTTCCAAAATATCAAAATTAGAACATCTGCCCGCGCTCAACAACACGGGCCGTGTGCAGGAACACGGGTGCCCGTGTTGTCCATCTGGCCCTCACCTCAAAATTCACTTTCTGGGCACTTTTCCACACGGGCCGTGTGCAGGAACACGGGTGCCCGTGTAAAACCTCTGTTTTGCTCTCCAGAATCCACTTTCCAGGCAGCTTTTGACACGGCCGTGTGGGTGCACACGGGTGCCCGTGTTGGCCTCTTCTTTAGCTCTTTCAGCTCCTTTTTCTCGCCTCGGAGCGCCATCTTTCTCGGGATTAACCTGGCCAACAACATACTAACAACCAACGCATAAAATGGCATTTTTATGAAGCTTAAACACACTAATAATGTAAAAGCTCAAACAACCGAAAAACTAAGGAACTTATATAAAAACTTAAAACAATGCCACATTGTATTACCAAGATTACAACTTTTGATCGGAAAAAGGTGTGGAAACTTACTAGAAATGGTGACCGATCAGTGAACATGTCTCATGGTTGATTCAAATGAACTTTTGTATTATTCAAGAACTGGCTCCAAAGATAGCACACCGTGTGCTTGAGGAAATTCCTTGCGCGTGACTTAAGTTCACGCCCATATCCTTGTCACACTGTATCTTTGCTAGGGCATGACTTTTGAGTCTCGTATCCTTCCAACAACTCAGCCAAATTTAATGATTCTTGACTTTTTGAATAGAGGGTATGGAGGAGAGCACATTAATATAGAGTTTGAATTTTCAGGATTCTTGACATTCCCTACAATGGCCTTTGAAAATGGCACACCATGTGTTTGTCAAAATGCTGCCTGCTTGCCCAGAATTTGCCTTGCAACTTGACTTGGGTTAAAATGGAAAACCCTGACTTTGAACCTTTATAACCCTTCAACCAAGCTTCAAATGGAAAAGTGTCCAACTACAAAGTTGTTCTGTTCCATGAGAGGAACAACTTTGATGTTGGAAATTTTGCCAAAAAATGCTTTTATACACGTGTAAACTTGTGGTAAAGCTGACTGATCATCCAATTCCAAAGGCTTCAAATTTTTCTAAGTGTTGGAATTTTTCTTATTTTTGGAAATTTTGTCAAGCTCTCGATTTTATTTATTTCTCTGACTTTTCTCGACTGATTTTCCACCACGAGCCAATATTTGACAATTGACCTTGACTTTGACCAAAAAGTCAACTTTTCCCTGATTTTTCCAGTTCCAGATGAATTTCCCGATTAATCAGTTTCTGACCCAATTCCGAATCAATCTTCAACTTATTAAATCCACTGAATATTTCTTCAAGCATTTGCATTCTTGTACTCAAAAAGTCAATTCCTGATTAAATGTTTGACCAAAAAGTCAACCTGGTTGACTTTGATCAAAAACCCTAGTTTTGAAGGATCAGATGAATCTGGAGACTGTATCTTCTATCAAAGCTTTGACTTGTAAATATTCAAACCCTGATTTCAGAAGGATGTGAATGAAATATCTCACACATCAATTTCAGACCTGACTTTCCCTTTAACCAGAGCGTTCTCAATTTCCACTTCTTTTTATCAGTTTCTTGGAATGATGGTAATGAAATGAATGGATATATGAATGAAGGACTTAGATGAGGTATGCATATGAATGTGATATGAAATCCAATTGGATATAAATAAATGGGCAAATTTTGGGGTGCAACACAACCACCCAAAAACCTCCTTGTTCCACTCCTTCAAATAGCCGCTCAACTTCTTGAATTTTTCCTTCAAAACATAAGCTTGCATCCCTTCAACATTACATCCTTTTATTGTTCACAGGATTGGAACACACACTTTCATAACATATCTTATATAATTAATAGAGCTAAATAGAAAGAAAGAAAAGTGAAACATAATTGAACTATCTAAACATCAAAAAATGACCAAAGTTACTTTTCCATGAATTTGATCTCAAATATCAATCACTTTATTAAATCCAACCCACTTTTATATCAAAGTTAATTTTCTATACTTAATTTTCACCAACATAAAGCTCACACACTATTTGAAGATTTGTCCAAATCTAAATCTTTTACTATTGTTCCATTCATGCATCAATGAGAAAAGCATTTGTGTCGTGCATAAGATTAACTGTATACATCTGAATTCAGATCTCATATATATTAGTCCAACTATACTGCATATTTTTTCTTTATTCTGTAGTAGATTCCCACTCTTTTTTCTTCTATGTAATGCACTTTACTGTGTGAATTTGAAACAAACTCGAATACAAACAGAAACTCATTAAGGATTGTCCAATAAATGGTTAGATGGATCAGAAGATGGGTCCAAATTCATAATTTCAGCATTCATCATTTATGGGTAAGTGTAATGTATGTATCTCCATGTCCAACAACCCATTATTCGGTTTCCATATTCCAATACCAATATAAATTAATCACAAAACTTAGATGTATTTTCTTATTCAGATTATCCTCTAAAATAAATAGATATGGATGTTGGTTAGAGACACTTTAGTATCTATCACGCTTCATATCTACTTAATATATTTTACACATAAATTTACACAATTTTATAAATGGATTTCTTTCAATTTTAAAAAATATATCGCTGTTAAATTATTATGCATTTTGGTAAAAATATTTGTTTATTTCATAATTTAATAATAAAGTTTTCTTCAAATATTGTTAAAATTTTAACATAATATTTTATAATTAATTAATTAATTTTAAAAATACAATTAACAAATATAGATATGAATACTTATATACCTATTGATACGGATACGGTACAAAAATGTCAACACGAATATGAATTTAAATTCTGACATATTTTTTAAAAATGTGAGTAGGAAACATGTACTAGCTAGTTAAACTTAAAACTATGTTGATTGTCATCACTTTCATCATGAAACGTTTATTTTTTTTCCCTTTTGTTGCATTGTTCTTTTTCGTTTTGATTATCATAGATTCAATCAATCATTTAAATGCCAAAATTACAAATAGTAGAAAAAATAAGGATGACAGATCGGGTGTGGGTTTTACACTATTCAGACTCGTATCTGAAATTATCATTCGAATCCAAACGCAAAGACTATTCGAGTGACAAAATAACAATCACGCCCACACACGTTGAGTTCAAGTTTTTTCACCCAAATCCGAACCCACAACAAAATACATTTTTCCTATAACTTTCCATATATATATATATATATATATATATATATATATATATATATATATATATATATATATATATATATATATATATATATATATATATATATATATATATATATATATATATATATATATATATATATATATATATATATATATATATATATATATATATAAGCAAGTGTGATTTTGAATTTTGGGTGCGGGTTTGACACTACCCAAACCCGCATCCGAAATATCGGCTGACATCCAAAATCGAATTCAGTTAATTCAAATTTTCATTCGTTAACTCGGATTTGCTTATGGATGGACCGCTATGTAGTTAACTGTTGGAGTTCAAATTCACTAACAACTTAAAGTACTAAATTTGTTGGACCCATTTTTATCAATAGTTAAATATTGCATTGATTCATATCTTGGTCAGCATCATTATTCACACCCTCCCCCTTATAGAAAGGGTTAGAGACGCAATCCAAATCATGCGATATAATTAAAATTAAATACATCAAAATTTCTTAGGACACAATACATTGAGTTACTGCATTGTTATTCTTACATCATCTTTTTATAGCCAGTATATATTGTTCAATATATTTATATGACAACAGTGTTTTTTAATAAAATAAAATTATTTTTAAAAACAAATTTTATATTTTTTTTAAAAATATTTATTTTAAAAATCTATTTTATAACACAAATATAAGATTAGGTCATTAACCAACTTCACAGTATTAACCTCAAATATGTGAGTCATTAACCAATTATTTTCTATATAATTTATTAACTACTTTCACTACTTCATTAACCAATAAAATATATATTATTAACCACACTAAATTATAAATATATTAACTAACATTTACACTCAATTAACCAACTTTATTTTACTATTTAATTATTTTTATGTTTAGAACTCATTAACTAAGTTATGAACTGTATTAACCAATTTTATAAATAAGATTGACCAAAGTCTGTATCGTATATATTAATTTTTTTTATCAAAATATATATTAATCAAACTTTGAACTGTATTAAATAAGTTTTAATATTTCATTAATTAAAATAATTTTAGAAAAAAATATATTAAATTTCAAAAAAATGAAAACACTGTTTATAATCACGTATTTATGAATAGTATTTACGGTGTAAGTGTAACATTTAGTGTATGAGTATCATTCTTGGTTGAGTTATACTTAAAAAGTTATAGAGAAATATAGTATGAGTACACCTCTGTCTGAAGATTACATTCATTATAGCATAAGGTAGCATACATACACTTTGTCCTTGATTTTAAAAGCTGAAATTCTCATCATAGCAAGACCTTACCAAAAATTCAATGATGTCCTCATAAATTGCAGGCTCGAGACTGAGTACCTCTCAACTGGATACCACCTGGGGCCATTCATGTCTTGACTTGATGCATATATACCTCTATTAACACATGAAAAATGCCAAAATATGCATCCACATTCTGCAAACAGTTCCTCTACATTAACATCCTCCAAAACCGAACAAGTAACAATTGAGGTATGTTTTGTCTTTAAGAATAAAGTAGTAACCGTCTATTAAACAAGCAATCAAGACAAGAGTAATTAAAACTAAACAAGTTATCAACAATTCACTGACAAGGTAGCAAGTTAATGGTAGTGAGTGATAGATTTCAATAACCAAGCTAAGGATGGCCAACCATTTGTTATGCTTTTCAAACTAGTAGCAGGGAATATGGCATGTTAGAAAGTAATAATAAAACTTTCATGAGTGGTATTTACACTTGCTTAGATTAAAAAAAAATGATAGTTGCAAATGCCAAGCAGCTGAATTTGGGACAAGACTAATTGCTTTTAACCCAATAGAGGTTAGTCGAATAAAAACCAGTTGAATACAAGACATGCGAGTCTTTATCAAATTTATAAAGGTTCAAGAAATTTATAGAAAATTTAAAATTGGGAAAAGTTTACTGGAACTTATAAATTAACATTTTATTTGTGTTTTATATTCTGTGTCACTAACCAACGTGACTATTTGCACGTAGGTGCGTTTAGGGGTGGCCCTGAGTATGGGCTAAAGTAAAATATATAATAGAATAAAATCAATTACTTTCCCTAAAGTAATATCAATTAATATATTCATATTTTAGTAAGTAAAGAATTTAATTGAGGCACTAAAATAATATCAATTAATATATTCATAATTTTAGTAAGTAAAGAATTTAATTGAGGCACTAAAATTAAAACAATGATATAGATAATATTTTATAGAGTAGAATAAAATCAATTACTTCCCCTAAAGTAATATCAATTAATATATTCATAATTTTAGTAAGTAAAGAATTTAATTGAGGCACTAAAATTAAAACAATGATATAGATAATATTTTATATTATTGATAATGTTATTTGATAGGTTAGAGATCTTCTTACCGTGTTCAATTTGGATTAAGCTGTTGATCTTGATGGTAAAATTTTGTTTGAATAATTGAAAGTTATTAGAGAAGTTTTAATAGTTGAATCAAAATCAAGTTATATGATATTGAGTTCTTTAAAGACTTTTAATTGTTTTCCTAATGCATGCATAACTTATAGAATAATATTGACTATTCCTATCAGTGTTGAATTTGTTGAAAGATTTTTTTTTAAAATTAAAATATTAAAATCTTATTTGAGATCTATTATGTCACAAGATAGATTAAATAGCCTTGCATTGATTTCAATTGAAAATAATTTTTTGAATAACCTTGATTATGACCAAATTATTAATGATTTTGCAACAAAAAATGCTAAGAGGATGATATTTAAATAATTTTAAAGGTTTGGTCAATTTTAATATAGGAAAAAATATCAGATCAAGAAGAGGAATAACTCTCTTTAAAATGGTTTTTGTTTTGATGTAGAATAAACATTGATTCAAAAATCGATACTTGCATTCTTTTTGCACAATGTCAAATGAAAATATAGTTTTTATCCAATTATTTCTTTTATCCTTATGTATTTATTGTTAAAAAAAATTATAGGGGCACCACTCTATTGATTCGCCCAAGGCATCCAAATTCAAAGGACCGGCCCTGGGTGCGTTCTAAGTAGAGGTGTTTAAAAATATAGTTAACTGAATTGTATATTTAAATTGAACTGTATTGCACCATAAAAAAACTAAACCATTTAAATGGTTAATGAACTGAATCATTTAATTTAAACAATTTAAATTCGGTTTGAAACTGATTTAGAAACAGTTTTCTTTTATAAACTGGTTTAATTATATAAATTAGTCTCACATAAAAAAATCACATAAAAAATCAATTGAAAGTAAAAAAAAAAAATTAAAAATAAAATAATAATATTTTCAAATGTTTGAAATAAAAAAATTCAAAAAAAAAAAATTGAGAAAAAAAATCTAAAAATTTTAAAAAAAAATCGTAAAAATCTTTTTATTGGAGTATTGTATTTATTTACTGGAACAATTCTCTTTCTAGTATTATATTGTGCTAATTTAAGAATTATAAAATCATGGAAACACAATTTAGTGGTTATTTGAAGCAAGTTTGTCATTAATGTTCAAATGTGGTAGTTACTTAAACACAGCGATATCTTCTGATACTTAAATCCAACAATTTAACTATATGATTTGAAAAATTGGGTATAGAACAGTTGACTAAAGGGAAAAAGTGCTTTGACTATTTGTTTAATAGGATGAAGAATTTTCTTTTTTTTTAATCATAAATAATTCATTTTTATTTTCTTCTTTTAATTTTGTTTGAAGATGCTGAAAATGATTTAGGTAAAAAAATTTGCAGAAAATTGTTCAGTAGTAAATATACAATAGAGGAAGAGTAAAATATGATTAAAAATAATAATAATAAAGACATCAGATCAACATCTAACGTAACAATTAGTATTGAAATAATGTAGGCTTATTTAATCTACTTATCTAAATATGAATTTAGTTTTTTTTATCACAACAAATTCAATGTAATTCATTTATCAAAAGATTTTCAATACAACGAGGAGACGACAATAACACACTACGTCGAGCCCAAGAATTGGTCGCCCTTGCAAGAGAGTGAGCAACCATATTCGCTTGACGCCTAACAGACTTCACCTCAAAGTTTGGAAAGGAATGCAATAAACTACTAATGGACTCAATAATAAGACTAAACTCGGAATCGCCCTTCCTATTGGATTGGATAGCTTGTGTCACTATTTGGGAATCACTTTCAAAAGTCACAAACTCCAAGTGCGAAGATACAGCTCCAAGAATAGCCTCTTTAAGCGCCATGGCTTCTGCTTCAAAGACGGGAAGAGTTCCTGGGTCCCAAGCAACACCTGCATAAATAAAGTGGCCAAGGTGGTTGCGCACACACCACCCCCTGTTAGTAGCGTCGTTGTTTTTATTAAATGCCGCGTCCACATTACATTTCAACCGGCCCACAGAAGGTGGACTCCAATCCAACACATACTGGGGTCGAATAAGACTTTCTGAATCTTCCTGCGCTTGAAACCAATCATTCCATCGATGAACCGCACGTAAGCCTAATTTAGCTCCTTCTTCTTGTTCATTATTCCAAACAGAGTCATTTCTGTTTTTCCAAATAACATCTAACATAACCTCAAATTTCCCTGCTAGTCTTTTGTCTTCCTTTGAGAAGATATCAAAGATAAGGGACTTCATGTCTTGAAAGGAATGTAAGCGAGATTCAATAAGAATAGACAAACCTGCTTCCTTCCAGCATTGATTAGTAACATTACAACCCAGAAACAGATGCCACTCATCCTCGGTTGTGTGCTCGCACATCTGGCAGGTTAACGGAAACGGAACTAGACGTTTTCTGAGTCTCATACGGGTAGGGAGACAGCCCCTGCAAATACGCCAAAAAAGGTGCTTGACTCTAGGCGGCGCCTTGATATTCCAAAGACTACTCCAATCCTCTGCCCCTCCCACATCCTCTCTACCTCTAACGGACTGATACCATAGTTTGTACCCCGTTCTCACACTATATATGCCATCTTGTTCTGCCTTCGAAATCATTCTATCCTGTTTAACTTCTTCCAACAACGGTACCTGTAGAATTCTCTCTGTGTCCTCCGCGTCGAAAAGACTTCTTATGACACCTGTATCCCATTGTTTCATAGAAGACATCAGATGATTATTAACAGAAATATGGTACACCTCTTGTTGTTGTGGACCTCCTAAACAACCTTCACCACTCCCACGAAGCCAAGGTTCCTGCATAATCCTAATATGGCTCCCATCCCCAATACTCCACCTACATCCTAGTGTTAGTACCTCTCGAGCTTTCCAAATACTTCTCCAAACAAAACTCGGATTACAACCAAGAGAAGAGTCAAAGAATGAATTATGAGGGAAGTACCTTGCTTTAAAAATTCTAGAGACAAGCGCATCTGGTTTGGAGAGTAAGGACCAACCTTGTTTTGCGACCATGGCCATGTTAAAATCTTTTAAGTCCCGAAATCCTAAACCTCCATCCTCCTTAGGACATGCTAACCTTTCCCATGCCATCCACCGAATTCCTCCACCATCTTTCCCTCCTCCCCACCAAAACGCATTCAACATTCTTTCAATATCATGGATAACAGTCTCTGGCAGAATAAAGATGCTCATAATGTATGAAGGAATTGAAGGATAGAAAAACACTTAGAAAGGGGGGGTTTGAATAAGTGTAGCTTTAAAAACTTGACCGATAAAAATAAATTGCACAGTTATTTTTATCCTGGTTCGTTGTTAACTAAACTACTCCAGTTCACCCCCGCAGAGATGATTTACCTCAACTGAGGATTTAATCCACTAATCGCACGGATTACAATGGTTCTCCACTTAGTCAGCAACTAAGTCTTCCAGAGTCTTCTGATCACACACTGATCACTCCAGGAACAACTGCTTAGATACCCTCTAAGACTTTCTAGAGTATTCTGATCCACACGATCACTCTAGTTACAACCTGCTTAGATAACCTCTAAGACTTCCTAGAGTATTCTGATCCACACGATCACTCTAGTTCCTTACAACTTAATGTAATCAATTCTAAGAGTATTACAATTGCTTCTTAAAAGCTATAATCACAAACTGTGATATTTCTCTTAACGTTTAAGCTTAATCTCACTAATATATTACAACAGCAATGTAGTGAGCTTTGATGAAGATGAAGATTCTGAGCTTCGAATAGAACAGTGTTTCAGCAAGTTAATATTCACAGAAATTGTGTAAGTTCGTTAACCTTGCTTCTCATCAGAACTTCATATTTATAGGCGTTGGAGAAGATGACCGTTGAGTGCATTTAATGCTTTGCGTGTTCCGTACAGCATCGCATTTAATGTTATACGCTTTTTTCAACTACCTCGAGCCTTGTTCACGCTGTGTCTACTGACGTTGCCTTTAATAGCTTCTAACGTTCCTTTTGTCAGTCAGCGTAGCCTGCCACATGTACTTCCTTCTGATCTGATGTTTGTGAATACAACGTTTGAATATCATCAGAGTCAAACAGCTTGGTGCAAAGCATCTTCTGATCTTCTGACCTTGAAGTGCTTCTGAGCGTGATACCATCAGAACTTCAGTGCTTCTGATCTCATATTCTTCTGATGCTTCCATAGACCCATGTTCTGATTCTGCTTCGACCATCTTCTGATGTCTTGCCAGACCATGTTCTGATGTTGCATGCTGAACCCTTTGAGACAAAGCTTCTGAGCGCTGAATTATGCATACTCTTTATATATTTCCTGAAAAGGAAATTGCATTGGATTAGAGTACCATATTATCTTAAGCAAAATTCATATTATTGTTATCATCAAAACTAAGATAATTGATCAGAACAAATCTTGTTCTAACAATCTCCCCCTTTTTGATGATGACAAAAACATATATAAATGATATGAATTTGCGATTAGAAAGAGCAGACGGCAAAAGACAAATTACACAGCTATAGCATAAGCATGTGAATATGTCTCCCCCTGAGATTAACAATCTCCCCCTGAGATAAATAATCTCCCCCTGAAATAAATACTCGAAGAACTTTAATAAAAGACTTCCCTGATTATTTCGGTAGAGACGATCACATAAGCTTCTGTCTTCAGAGAATTCATAGCTTCTGACTTCTGCTTCCATTGGACAGCTTCAGAACTAGAATTTCTTTAGATCCTTAGAACACTCACAGCTTCTGATTCCTGCTTCCGTTTAGGACAGCTTCAGAACTTGAATTTCTTTGATCATCAGAACATTCACAACTTCTGATTCCTGCTTCCATCTAGGACAGCTTCAGAACTTGAATTTCTTTGATCTTCAGAACATTCACAGCTTCTGATTTCTGCTTCCATTTAGGACAGCTTCAGAGCTTGAGTTTTCTGGATCTTTAGAACATTCACAGCTTCTGATTTCTGCTTCCCTCGGATAGCTTCAGAGCTTTGAATTTCTACCAACATCACTTCATGCTAGATTTGTATCAGAACATTGTTGAATGTACCAGAGCATCATCAGAGCATCTCTACATCCTGAAATGTTACAGAACAAAAACTAAACGACAAAAGTCAGCATGAACGAGTCAGAACATAAAATGTATATTAGAACACATGATATGTATCAGAGCCATATAGGCTAAAATAATGTATCAGAGCAAATAGAATTTTGTCAGAGCAAATAGACAAATATGGATCAAATTCTATTATCAGTGCTTCTGATTCTGAAGCTTGACAGCACTCAGCTTGCTTCAGTTTCCATAAGCTTATTCTTTTTACAGAATAACGCTTCTTATGGTTTTGCTTCTTGTGTGCTTTGAAGATTTTCTTCACTTCTTTATACCTGCAAAACACTTAAACCATATAGAACTTGCAGTTCTTGTTAGTGAAAGCAACTGATTAAATCAAATCATTTATCACATATTTCTCCCCCTTTTTGTCATATCATCAAAAAACAGAAAAGATTCAGAGACAAACAAAAAGAAACACACGGAGGAAGAAGATGATTTCATTGAAGTTCAAACATCAGGTACAGAAGTACATGAAGATAAGTAAGATCAGATGCACAAAAACAGATGCAACGAAAAGAAAGAAACAACACAGACTCAATCTAAGATGGCCCTAGCCTTGACAGGATCTTGGCCAGCATCTCTTGAACCTCATTGTTGTGTCCATCTTGCCTCACCATGAAAGCTCTAAACTCAGCATTGAGTGAGCTTTGCTCATCCTGTCTCTTCTGAATTTCTTCCAGAGTCCTTGCAAGACGAGAAGATTCATCAGAAGAAGCTTCACCGCTTTCAACCACAGGAATAGCAACTTGATCTGTAGCTTCCATGGATAGATCATTTGCAGGGATTTCCTCAACAGGATCTGATTCAGCAACATGATCTTCAACATCTGCTTCTTGCATAGAAGCATCTCCATATTCTGCAGCAGGAATTTCCGAGTCTCCATTCTCAAGTGCCTGAAGAATGGCAGCTAGATTCCTGGGAGCAGAAGGACCTTCAACTTCTGGTGGGTCAACAACTTCTGGAATGACCAAGCTTGGGTCTTTCTCAGAAGAGTTTTCCCTCAGATAGTTAAAGAGAGTCTTGAAGTCTCCGAGCAGAACAGGATAATCAGGAATAAAGATAACAATATCCCTGCATGGATTTGCTTCCATTTCAGCAGCCAGTCTTAATTGTTCCATCTCATCCAAGAAGGGCTTCTCTTCCAACAGATGTCTTCCTTTGAGACTAGCAAACCAGAAGTCTTCATAATTCCTCAGAATTCCACGAGGCCGTGGGGCAGCAGCCACTAGTCTTTTCTGTACTCCCATTGCTTCTTCTTGAAACACCTTGCGAAATCTTTTCCAGATATTTCTTGTAGAAACATCATTCAGACCATTTAGGAAGGCTTCCTTCAGAAGGTCTAAGCCATTGATTACCTCATATCTGAAAAGTTCCAGGTAGGTAGAGAGTTCAGGTTCAGGCGGATTGAGGGTGAATTTGTAGTCCGGGTAGAGAGGACAAAAGGGTTTTGATTTTCTGGTAGGTAAGGGATGGGATACAGAAGGTGGAGGTGCGGTGGATGAGGAGGAGGGAATAACTGAGAGAATGATTGATGAGGATGGATTATTTGTAAAGGGAATTGGTGAGAAAGTCTTATCAGAAGGAGTTGGGGGAAGAATATTTAGAGGAGTGGGATTTAGAATGGGAGAGGAGGAGGTTGATGGAGAAGGATTTGGTAAGGTGAAGTTTATTTTTGGTTCAGATGGAGGTGATTGGAAGGATGGTTTAGGGACAGAGGGAGGTGGAGTAAAAACCTGCCTGGAGATTTGCACAGAAGAAGAAGATCTGGTTCTGCGAAAGGAATCTCTAATCCTTTTCTCCCTTCGTTCTTCAGAGTCCACCTTGTCAGGATCAAAGGTGACTCTCAACTTCTTGGCTTCCTTAGCCTCATCTTCTCGGGCTTTTCTTTTAAACCTAGCCTTTTGTTCCTTCTGATCCTTCTTCAAAAGGTCAGCCTTGGACGGAAGTACTCTGCCACGGATCCAAGCAGGATCAATATCTGATTGCTTCCTAACACAATCTTCCAGGTAAGACTTGACAACCTGATGCAGTTCTTCTTGAAACAAGGAGGCAAAACCTTCAACAGCAACTCTTCTTGAGAGAATGTCAGGAAAGCTTGAGCACACAGAAGGTACATTTTGAATGAGTTCTAATCTGAACAAATCCACACCATTGAAAATGGGACCTTGAACTACTCCAAGCAAATGGGATGCATTGAGTTTTCTGATGGAGTCCAGCACTTTGCTTTCAATAAGAATGTCTGAAATCATTCTTCCAAACGGAATAGTCGTTCTTGAAAGATGAGGGTACTTCGCCCTTTCCTCTTCTCTTGACTCAAAGATTGAAGTCTTCAGATTCTCAAACAGAATATGAGAAATGTTGATCTCAGTCTTTTTGCCAATGCAGAAAAGAGTGTGCTTGTGATCTGGACTGATGTAAGAAGAGGAGAGCATCCTTTTTCTGTGGTGAAGAGAACCCAGAATAATCTCAGCCCATACTCTATAAAATGGCCTCAAGGTGCCTGTGTTATTCGAGTCAATCCCAGAAGACTGAGAGATTTGTTTTTCAACTATCGACCAATCAACAGATGCATGTCGAAAACCAGACCAACCTTCTTCATCATTCAGATTGTATAGCTTCCTGATCAGTTTTTCAGAGATAACCACTTCATGCCCTAGCACGAATGAAATGATGGCCGTTGGCGTAACCGTTGCATGTACCCAGAAATCCTTCACAAGATCAGGATAAATTGGACCAACCAATCTATTAAGGTACTTGGACCATCCTTGCTCAAGGATTCTTGCATCACACTTAAAGCCATTCGCTTTAAGATTGTTTAAGTCCACAGCAGTTTCACATAAAACCTCCAAGTCCTTCGTGGGTATCAAGCAAGTTTTCAAAGGAGCATATTCATAATTTCGTAGAAGGATTTGTGAAGAAGTAAGTCTTTCTTTTGAGGAAGATGAACAAGAGGAAGAGTTCATGATGATTATGCCGTAAGATCAGAACAAAGACTAGGGTTTGTAAAAAAAACAGATGCAGCGAAAAGAAGATGTAGAACAAAATAGAGAGAAGGAGAAAAGAATGAAGTTGAAGCGGGCTATTTAAAAGATTTGAAAATAATTAAATCATTTTGCATTAAATGAGAAATGACATTAGGAGAGATAGCATGGTAAATGAAATGATTTAATACAGTTACCTAGGTCGGCGTCTTTTCAACTGCACGCTTCGTACTGACTGTAGAGACACGTGTTCATCATCAGATAATGGATGACAGGTGTGAAATATTCAATAGGCTTTACGCCTTCTGATTCCGATCACTGCTTCTGAATTGATCAAGTTTCTCTTCTGGAAACACTCCTTCTGAAGTGAGCTGATGTAAATCTGAATGATCTTCTGATCCATTACTTCTGATATACACAGCTTCTGGAGATTCACTTCTTTGTTCTGCAGCTTCTGATAAGACAAAACTGTATCTGCAGAAATTCTTAAGCTGCTTTGTTTCATCGGAACCAAGTTTATCATCAAACCAGATATTGATTGATTCTTCTACAATCAATGTTTCAATATTGTATATTCTGTAGCATTTAGAGCATTCAGAATAATCAAGAACGAAACACCATTGCTTTAGAAACAAACAAAACAGATGGTTCCAAGACTAATAAACTTTCTTTTCTGATCTCCTACGAACATAGTTTCTTCAACAGATTTAAGTACCAGAACTTGGAAGACAGTCCTTCTTCCCTTCAAGTGTTGAGACCAACTTGAGTCCAGGTGACATGACATGTTGGCTTTTATCTTCTTTGTCGCCAAGAGAATCTGCAAAAGAAATAGTCTTTTTCTTTGGTACCCACATCTTCTTGGGTCCTTTCTTGTTAGTTCTCCTCAAGTTCTGATTGAACTTGGGTTTAACACTGTAAGCAGAAGGAGGAACAGCATGATAATTCTTAATATGAGTTTCATGATATTTCCTAGGTTGTGTCACATGCTTTTTGGTGTGTGTTATGTGAAAACTTTGAGCATGTGAAGTGTGCCTAATATCATGGGAGTGGCCATACTTGAACTGATCATACAATGGCTTGTATGTGATTTTCATTTTATCAACAGGTTCAAGTTTGTATGGGGTTTCACCCTCAAAACCAATGCCGACTCTATTGTTTCCAGACACAGCATATATCATAGAAGCTAGCTGACTTCTGCCAATACTTCTAGATAAGAACTTCCTGAAACTTAAATCATATTCTTTTAGAATATGGTTTAGACTAGGAGTGGATTTTTCTGAATTGGAAGGAGATCCAACATTATTGGATAATTTTAAAATTTTTTCTTTTAATTCAGAATTTTCCAACTCAAGCTTCTTCGTTTCAAATTCAAATAGCTTTTTCAGCTTTTTGTATTTGAGACTAATCTGAGACTTGAATTCCAGAAGTTCTGTTAGACTGGAAACTAACTCATCTCTAGTAAGTTCAGAAAATACCTCTTCAGAATCTGATTCTGATGTAGATTCTGATCCGTCATCTTCTGTCGCCATCAGCGCACAGTTAGCCTGCTCATCTTCAGAGTCTGAATCATCTTCTGACTCATCCCAGGTTGCCATAAGACCTTTCTTCTTATGAAACTTCTTCTTGGGATTTTCCTTCTGAAGTTTTGGACATTCATTCTTGAAGTGTCCAGGCTCATTGCATTCATAGCACATGACCTTCTTCTTGTCAAATCTTCTGTCATCAGAAGATTCTCCACGTTCAAATTTCTTTGAACTTCTGACGCCTCTGAACTTCCTTTGCTTGTTCTTCCAGAGTTGATTTAGCCTTCTGGAGATCAAGGACAGTTCATCTTCTTCTTCAGATTCTGATTCTTCAGGATCTTCTTCTCTAGCCTGAAAAGCGTTAGTGCATTTCTTGATATTGGATTTTAATGCAATAGACTTACCTTTCTTTTGAGGCTCGTTTGCATCCAGTTCAATTTCATGACTCCTCAGGGCACTGATCAGCTCTTCCAAAGAGACTTCATTTAGATTCTTCGCAATCTTAAATGCAGTCACCATAGGACCCCATCTTCTGGGTAAGCTTCTGATGATCTTCTTTACGTGATCAGCCTTGGTGTATCCCTTGTCAAGAACTCTCAATCCAGCAGTAAGAGTTTGAAATCTTGAAAACATCTTTTCAATGTCTTCATCATCCTCCATCTTGAAGGCTTCATACTTCTGGATTAAAGCAAGAGCTTTAGTCTCCTTGACTTGAGCATTTCCTTCATGAGTCATTTTCAAGGACTCATATATGTCATAGGCCGTTTCCCTGTTAGATATCTTCTCATACTCAGCATGAGAGATAGCATTCAGCAAAACAGTTCTGCATGTATGATGATTCCTGAAAAGCTTCTTCTGATCATCACTCATTTCTTGCCTTGTCAGCTTTACGCCACTGGCATTTACCGGATGTTTGTAACCATCCATCAGAAGATCCCATAGATCACCATCTAGACCAAGAAAGTAACTTTCCAGTTTATCTTTCCAGTATTCAAAGTTTTCACCATCAAATACCGGCGGTCTAGTATAACCATTGTTACTGTTGTGTTGCTCAGCAGAGCCAGATGTAGATGTAGACTTTGCAGTTTCATCAGCCATCTTTTACTGAAGCGTTTTTCTCTTCCTGAATCTTTTCTAAACACGGTTAAGTGCTTGCACCTTAGAACCGGCGCTCTGATGCCAATTGAAGGATAGAAAAACACTTAGAAAGGGGGGGTTTGAATAAGTGTAGCTTTAAAAACTTGACCGATAAAAATAAATTGCACAGTTATTTTTATCCTGGTTCGTTGTTAACTAAACTACTCCAGTCCACCCCCGCAGAGATGATTTACCTCAACTGAGGATTTAATCCACTAATCGCACGGATTACAATGGTTCTCCACTTAGTCAGCAACTAAGTCTTCCAGAGTCTTCTGATCACACACTGATCACTCCAGGAACAACTGCTTAGATACCCTCTAAGACTTTCTAGAGTATTCTGATCCACACGATCACTCTAGTTACAACCTGCTTAGATAACCTCTAAAACTTCCTAGAGTATTCTGATCCACACGATCACTCTAGTTCCTTACAACTTAATGTAATCAATTCTAAGAGTATTACAATTGCTTCTTAAAAGCTATAATCACAAACTGTGATATTTCTCTTAACGTTTAAGCTTAATCTCACTAATATATTACAACAGCAATGTAGTGAGCTTTGATGAAGATGAAGATTCTGAGCTTCGAATAGAACAGTGTTTCAGCAAGTTAATATTCACAGAAATTGTGTAAGTTCGTTAACCTTGCTTCTCATCAGAACTTCATATTTATAGGCGTTGGAGAAGATGACCGTTGAGTGCATTTAATGCTTTGCGTGTTCCGTACAGCATCGCATTTAATGTTATACGCTTTTGTCAACTACCTCGAGCCTTGTTCACGCTGTGTCTACTGACGTTGCCTTTAATAGCTTCTAACGTTCCTTTTGTCAGTCAGCGTAGCCTGCCACATGTACTTCCTTCTGATCTGATGTTTGTGAATACAACGTTTGAATATCATCAGAGTCAAACAGCTTGGTGCAAAGCATCTTCTGATCTTCTGACCTTGAAGTGCTTCTGAGCGTGATACCATCAGAACTTCAGTGCTTCTGATCTCATATTCTTCTGATGCTTCCATAGACCCATGTTCTGATTCTGCTTCGACCATCTTCTGATGTCTTGCCAGACCATGTTCTGATGTTGCATGCTGAACCCTTTGAGACAAAGCTTCTGAGCGCTGAATTATGCATACTCTTTATATATTTCCTGAAAAGGAAATTGCATTGGATTAGAGTACCATATTATCTTAAGCAAAATTCATATTATTGTTATCATCAAAACTAAGATAATTGATCAGAATAAATCTTGTTCTAACAGGAATAGCCTGCAAGACAGATTTGATCATAACTTCTTTACCCGCTTTAGATAGAGGCCTTCCTTTCCAAGAATTAATCCTATTCCAAATATGATCCTTGATATAAGAGAATGTAGCCTTCTTACTTCTTCCAATCATAGAAGGTAAACCCAGATACTTTCATGTTCCTAGCACATGCCGAACTCCCATAATACTCGCTAGATCCTCCTGAGCTGGCTTGGATAAATTACGACTAAAAAACACCTCCAATTTGGTAAGGTTAATCTCCTGACCTGAAGCCTCCGCATACAAATTAATCACCTTCATAAGATTTCTCACTTCGGTTAAGTTTGCCCTGCAAAACAAAAAATAATCGTCCGCAAAAAGTAGATGGGACACTTTTGGTGCCCCTCTACAGATTTGTATTCCATGGACATCACCACGCGCCACTGAAGATTTCATAAGTTTGGACAACCCTTCCGTAACAAGGAAGGATTTAGTTAAATCCTCATTCTTGAAACCATTTTTAAAAATATTGTTTTTTAATATAAAAATATTTAAATTTTTATAAAATTAAAAAAATTGATTTTAAAAGAGTTCAAAATATAAATTGGTTTAAAATTGCAAACCGATTATAAACTAGTTTTATATATATATATATATATATATATATATATATATATATATATATATATATATATATATATATATATATATATATATATATATATATATATATATATATATATATATATATATATATATATATATATATATATATATATATATATATATATATATATATATATATATATATATATTGGTTCTAAACCAGTTTTAAATTGAATTTAAACCATTTTAGCAGTTAACTGAATTTTTATTGAAAGGGTTATTGCAAAATGAACCGAACCACAAATGTAGTTTGGTTCAGTGTAGTTCATGAACCATGAACACCCCTAGTTCCAAGGAAAGGATGCACACATGGATCATGATCAACATCTGTCAAAGAAGAAATAATGATCAAAGATGTTTTATCAAGATCAACATGTTGTGAGATGAAATTGTTTTTGAGATCAAGATATCATCAAGGCAGATTTAATAAAGACAACACCTAACATCAAGTGACGTTTCGTGGAATCTTTGATGATCTCTAGTCAAGCGATCTCATATGACAGTGTCTATCAAGAAACTTTATCAAGTCTCGTCAATCAGAAGAAGTCAGGTCTCAAATGAAGTATGAAATCAATGATATATCAAGCAAGAGATCTTGAAGGTTCAAAGATTGTGAAATAGAGGAAATGTAAAAATTCGTTTGTCTATGTCTGAGTGAATAGTGTATTTTAAAGAAATAAAATTAATTCTTAAATTATTAAGGCAACACATACATACATGTAGTGAAAATTAGTTAATTTTAAACATTTTTCTTTTTCTAATTAAAACACCTTAAAACCTATAAAGGAACCATCAAGGTGCATGTGGCAATGACCAAGAGTGTTCTTAATCATCTAGGAAATATTTGCACACTGCCTAATTGAAGATATCTCATGCCTTATCCAATAGAAGATTCAAGGTTCTAGTGAAGTGCTTATTGAAGGATAGAAAAACACTTAGAAAGGGGGGTTTGAATAAGTGTAGTCTTAAAAACATGAACGATAAAAACAAATTGCACAGTTATTTTTATCCTGGTTCGTTGTTAACTAAACTACTCCAGTCCACCCCCACGGAGTGATTTACCTCACCTGAGGATTTAATCCACTAATCGCAACAGATTACAATGGTTTTCCACTTAGCCCACGACTAAGTCTTCTAGAGTATCCTGATCACAACCTGATCACTCTAGGAACAAATGCTTAGACACAAGCTAAGACTTTCTTAGAGTATCCTGACCACCACATGATCACTCTAATTACAACTGCTTAGACACAAGCTAAGACTTCCTAGAGTATCCTGATCAACACTTGATCACTCTAGTTACTTACAAATTAATGTAATCAAAGAAGAGTTTTACAATGCTTCTGAAAAGCTATAATCACAACAGTGATATTTCTCTTAACGTTTAAGCTTAATCTCACTAATATATTACAACAGCAATGTAGTGAGCTTTGATGAAGATGAAGTTTCTGAGCTTTGAGTTGAACAGCGTTTCAGCAAGTTTTTCAGAATAAGTTCGTTCAGGATTGGTAACCTTGCTTCTCATTAGAACTTCATATTTATAGGCACTTGAGAAGATGACCGTTGGGAGCATTTAATGCTTTGCGTATTCCGTACAGCATTGTATTTAATGTTTCACGCTTTTGTCAACTACCTCGAGCCTTGTTCACGCTGTGTCTACTGACATTGCCTTTAATAGCTTCCAACGTTCCTTTTGTCAGTCAGCGTAGCCTGCCACCTGTACTTTCTTCTAATCTGATGTTTATGTATACAACATTTGAATATCATCAGAGTCAAACAGCTTGGTGCATAGCATCTTCTTGTCTTCTGACCTTGAAGTGCTTCTGAGCGTGTTACCATGAGAACTTCAGTGCTTCTGCTTCTGATCTCAAGTTCTTCTGATGCTTCCATAGACCCATGTTCTGATTCTGCCTTGACCATCTTCTGATGTCTTGCCAGACCATGTTCTGATGTTGCATGCTGAACCTTCTGAGACAGAGCTTCTGAGCGCTCATTTGTGCATACTCTTTATATATTTCCTGAAAGGGAAATTGTAATGTATTAGAGTACCACATTATCTCACACAAAATTCATATCCTTGTTATCATCAAAACTAAGAATATTGATCAGAACAGATCTTGTTCTAACAATCTCTCCCTTTTTGATGATGACAAAAACATATATAAATGATATGAATTTGCGATCAGAAAGAACGGACGGCTAAAGACAATTTACACAGCTATAGCATAAGCATGTGAATATGTCTCCCCCTGAGATTAACAATCTCCCCCTGAGATGAGTAATCTCCTCCTGAAATTAATACTAGAAGAATTTTATAAATTAAAGACTTCCCTGAGTATTTCAGTAGAGACGTTCACAGTGCTTGATCTACAGAACATTCATGACTTCTGATTTCTGCTTCCATAGGACAGCTTCAGAACATTGAATTTCTTTAGATCCTCAGAACATTCACAGCTTCTGATTCCTGCTTCCATCGGACAGCTTCAGAACTTGAATTTCTTTGATCTTCAGAACATTCACAGCTTCTGATTCCTGCTTCCATCGGACAGCTTCAGAACTTGAATTTCTTTGATCTTCAGAACATTCACAGCTTCTGATTCTTGCTTCCATTAGGACAGCTTCAGATCTTGAATTTCTTCTTACATCACTTCATGCTAGATTGTATCAGAACATTGTTGAATGTACCAGAGCATCATCAGAGCATCTCTACATCCTGAAATGTTACAGAACAAAACTAAACGACAAAAGTCAGCATGAATGAGTCAGAACATAGAATATGTTTCAGAACACATAATATGTATCAGAGCCATATAGAATGTATCAAAACAAATAGACATAATGTTTCAGATCATATTCTATCATCAGAATATCTGAACATTCTTCCTTCTTGCTTCTGATTCTGAAGCTTCATAGCACTCATCTTGCTTCAAGAATCCAAGAACTTGATTCATCTTGTTGCTTCTTATATTGATCTTGAATCTTCAATTCCTGCAACAACACAACTTAAAAACATAGAACTTTGCAAGTTCTGTTAGTAATGTGGGGTCTTTTACCCGGTAACTGATAATATTAATCAGATCATTTATCATATATTTTCTCCCCCTTTTTGTCATAACATCAAAAAGAATATAAAAGATTCAGATGTAGAAAAAGACAAAGGAAAGAAAAACAAATAGTCATTGATAAAATAAGCAGAAGTACAAGAGTTATGCAGAAAAAAATTTTCATTGATTAAACCAACAGAATTACAAAAGAAGTATGCTGAATAAGCAGATGCAGCAACCAAAGAAAACTACAAAGACCAAAGACTAAGACCCTAGCCTAGACAAAATTTGCGCCAGTATGTCATGAATCCGGTCAGTGATCTTCTGGAAGGTCTTCAGCCTCAGCATATTCTGGCTCGGGCAACACAGAAGCTCCAACTTTCAATGCCTGAAGAATAGCTGCAAGGTTTGTTGGAGGAATTGGACCATCAACTTCTGCAGGATAAACCACTTCTGGAAAGACCATGTGAGGAGCGCTTTCAGAAGGGTTCATTTTGAACCAATTGAACAGCCATTGAAAATCTCCAGTCAGCACTGGAAACCTTGGTCTCCATACCACAATGTCTCTGCAGGGGTTTCCTTCTTCCATCTCATCTTCAGGTATCCTCTCTTCAAGAACTCTTATGTTCCTGATGAGATGGTGATAGCTGCTTTCACCAACTTCCAAGAGAAGACCACGAGCACCAGGTGCTTCAGTCATGATCCTTCTCTGGACATCCGTAGCCCTAACCAGAAAATCCTGGAGAAAGGTGTCCCAGAGGTTGCAGGTAGCGTACTCATCCAGATGATTAAGGTGAGCAGCACCCAGAATCTCCAACCAGCTATTTACATCTGAGTGTAAAAGCTCTAGATAAGCATGAGTGGTAGGTGTAGGAGGGTTGACTGTGAATCTGGAGTCAGGAAACACAAAACTGTAGGGGTTAGGTGTTCTGGTGGGAAAAGGGTGTGAGAGCGGTGAGGAGATATCTGTGAGATGGGTAGAGAGAGAAAGGATATCAGATGGTGAAGATGGTGGTTCCAGAGAGGTGAAAGAAAAAGAAGAGGTGGTGGAGGTCTGTGAAGAGGGAGGTGATTCAAGGATACCTTCAAGGGGTTGATACACACGTCTAGAGTAGTTTCCAGACATCATAGCTTCAAAAGGATTCACCTTGAGAGGATCGTAGGTGATCCTTACCCTTTTTGGTTTGTTTTCAGGTTCATCAGATGCCATTCTCTTTTGTTTGCGGTCAGTTTCTTGATTTGGTGAGCTTGACGAAGGATTCATGGTGACTTTGCAGATAGTGAGAACCGCTAGGGTTTATGATATGAATGCAAAGAGAGAGAGAGAGAGAGAGAGAGAGAGAGAGAGAGATAGCAAAAAAAAAGGAAACTGAATGCAAGAAAGAGAAATATAAGAGGGAAAAGAAGCGTTTGAAGAATAAAAAAAACTGAAATGATGAATAGCATTTAATGTTACGTGACACGAGGAGAGAGAAATTATGACAAATGAAGTGATAGAACGGTTACCTAGGAAAGGCGCCTCCTCAACTGCACGCATGCTTGTCCAAATAGGGTAGACACGTGTTACCATCTGGAAAGCCAGTTACAGCTGTTTTACTTTTAAAGATATTCTGAGTCAACTTAGACAATGAAACGTTAGTAATAACAGAATCACTACTTCTAATTGATCACAATCAGAACTTCTTATAAAAGACTAATCCAATCTCATTTCAGAAGATACTCATACATAAGATCTTCTCATCTTCTCATTCTGGGCATAAATCCATACTGATATTCCTCAGAATGAACTTAAACCTATCTTCAGCAAGGGTTTTTGTAAAGATATCAGCCCATTGATGGTTTGTATCCACAAAGTTTAAAGATATAACACCCTTCTGAACATAGTTCCTTATGAAATGATGTTTAATCTAAATATGTTTAGCTTTTGAATGCAAGATAGGATTCTTAGATAAACATATAGCAGAAGTATTATCACAGAAAATAGGAATGTTACTCTCATATATCTGGTAATCTTCTAGCTGACTTCTCATCCAGAGCATTTGTGTGCTACAACCAGCAGCAGCAACATATTCTGCTTCTGTTGTTGAGAGGGCAATTGTAGCTTGCTTCTTGTTGTACCATGATATCAGATGACTTCCAAGAAATTGACAACTTCCAGAAGTGCTCTTCCTTTCAATTCTATCTCCAGCATAGTCAGCATCACAGAATCCTACTAAGTTGTAATCTTTGGATCTTCTGTAAACTAAACAAACATTAGTAGTACCTTTCAAATACCTTAGAATTCTCTTAACAGCAGTTAAGTGAGATTCTCTAGGATCTGATTGGAATCTAGCACACAAACAAACACTGAAGAGAATGTCAGGTCTAGAAGCAGTTAGGTATAGAAGAGATCCAATCATACCTCTGTACAACTTCTGATCTACCTTCTTACTTACCTCATCCTTACCTAGGACACATGTTGGATGCATAGGAGTTTTGGCTTCTTTACTTTCAGAAAGATTAAACTTCTTCAGAAGTTCTTTCACATACTTCGTTTGATGAACATAGGTTCCATCAGAAGTTTGGTTGATTTGAATCCCAAGGAAATACTTGAGTTCACCCATCATGCTCATCTCAAACTCAGCCTGCATAGACTCAGCAAACTCCTTTCCAAGTGTAGCATTAGATGTTCCAAAGATAATATCATCAACATATATTTGACAAATTAAAATATCCTTTTTAAATGTTTTACAGAAGAGAGTAGTGTCCACTTTTCCTCTAGTGAAACCATTTTCCAGAAGGAAAGAACTCAAACGTTCATACCAAGCTCTAGGAGCTTGTTTCAATCCGTATAATGATTTCTTTAATTTAAAAACATGATTTGGAGACATGGAGTCTTCAAAACCAGGAGGTTGATGGACATAAACTTCTTCATCTATGTAACCATTTAAGAAGGCACTCTTAACATCCATCTGATAAAGAGTGATGTTGTGTTGAGTGGCAAAAGAAATTAATAGACGAATAGATTCTAACCTGGCCACTGGTGCAAAGGTTTCTGTATAGTCAATCCCTTCTTGCTGACTATAACCCTGAGCCACCAGTCTGGCTTTGTTTCTTACCACTTCACCTTTCTCACTCAGCTTGTTTCTGAAAACCCATTTTGTTCCTATAATATTGAATCCTTTAGGTCTTGGAACAAGATCCCAAACATCATTCCTTGTAAACTGATTTAACTCTTCTTGCATGGCAATTATCCAGTCTGTATCTTCTAGAGCTTGATCAACAGAAGTTGGCTCGATCAGAGAAACCAGACCTAATTGACATTCAGCATTGTTCTTGAGGAATGCTCTTGTTCTGATAGGATCATCTTTCTTTCCAATAATGACATTTTCTGAGTGAGCAGATGTGAGTCTAGATGATCTTCTGACTGTTGGCTCTTCAGAAATCCTGAGATTCTCTAAAGATGCAGCAACTTGATCTTCTGATTCTTTGCTGCTGAGACTTCCAGCTTCTGCAGCATTGCTTCTTGGTTCTACTGCTTCTGATATATCAATATCAAAATCTACAAAATTCTCAAACTGCTTTGGCTTTTCAAGACCAAGCTTATCATCAAACCTGATATTGATTGATTCTTCTACAATCAATGTCTCAGTATTGTATACTCTGTAGCCTTTAGAGCGTTCAGAATATCCAAGAAGGAAACACTTTTGTGCTTTAGAATCAAACTTACCAATATGATCTTTAGTATTCAGAATAAAACATACACATCCAAAAGGATGAAAATATGAAATGTTGGGCTTTCTGTTCTTCCACAATTCATAAGGAGTCTTATTTAGAATAGGTCTGATAGAGATTCTATTCTGAATATAACACGCAGTGTTTATTGCTTCTGCCCAGAAATGCTTAGCCATATTGGTTTCATTGATCATGGTTCTGGCCATTTCTTGTAAAGTCCTATTCTTTCGCTGTACAACTCCATTTTGCTGTGGAGTTCTAGGACAAGAGAAATCATGGGCAATACCATTTTCTTTGAAGAACTCCTCAAAGAATCTGTTCTCAAATTCACCACCATGATCACTTCTGACCTTTATGATTTTGCACTCTTTCTCAGATTGGATCTGAGTGCAGAGTTCAAAGAACACTGAATGAGACTCATCCTTGTGTTTCAAGAACTTTACCCATGTCTAGCGGCTATAATCATCTACGATGACTAATCCATATTTCTTCCCTTTGACAGATGCTATTTTGACTGGGTCAAACAGATCAATGTGCAAAAGTTCTAACGGCCTTGAGGAAGAGACAATATTCTTAGACTTGAATGCAGGTTTGGAGAACTTGCCCTTCTGACATGCTTCACAAAGAGCATCTGATTTGTATTTCAGATTAGGAAGTCCTCTGACAAGATTTAGTTTGTTAATCTGAGAAATCTTTCTCAAACTAGCATGTCCTAATCTTCTGTGCCAGACCCATTGCTCTTCAGAAACAGACATAAGGTAAGTCACCTTCTGCTTCTCAAGATCTGAAAGATCAATCTTATAAATGTTGTTCTTTCTCTTGCCTGTAAATAGGATTGAGCCATCCTTCTGACTTACAGCCTTGCAAGACTTTTGATTAAAGATTATGTCATAACCATTGTCACTTAATTGACTTATGGACAATAAGTTATGAGCTAATCCATCTACTAGAAGTACATTAGTTATGGAAGGAGAGTTACCAAGACTTATGGTTCCAGAGCCAATGATTTTGCCCTTCTGATCTCCTCCAAACTTGACTTCTCCACCTGGCTTAAGCACTAGGTCTTGGAATGTAGACCTTCTTCCCGTCATGTGTCGCGAGCACCCAGAGTCCAGGTACCATGACATTTTGCTTTTTGTCCTCTTTACCGCCAAGGATATCTGCAACAGAAATTATCTTCTCCTTAGGTACCCACAATTTCTTGGGTCCTTTCTTGTTAGTTCTCCTCAAGTTCTGATTGAACTTGGGTTTAGCAAAATATTTAACAGGAGGAACAACATGATATTCTTTAGGTTTGTCAGCATGATATTTCTTAGGATGTGTCACATGCTTCTTGGTGTGAACAGTGTTAAAGCTCTGTGCATGTGAAGTGAGCCTAATATCATGTGCATGGCCATATTTGAATTGATCATACAATAGCTTGTATGTGATCTTCAGATCATCAACAGGTTCAAATTTATGTGAGGTATCACCCTCATAGCCAAAACCAAACCTTCTGTTTCCAGAAACACCATATATCATAGAAGCAAGATGACTTCTGCCAATACTTCTAGATAAGAACTTTCTGAAGCTCGAGTCATATTCTTTCAGAATATGATTCATGCTAGGAATGGATTTTTCTGTTTCAGAAGGAGATCCACTATCTTTGGATAGATTTAAAACTTTTTCCTTCAGTTCAGAATTTTCCAATTCCAGCTTCTTAGTTTCAAATTCAAACTGCTTTTTCAGCTTTTTGTATTTGATACTAAGATGAGCCTTGAGTTCCAGAAGTTCTGTTAAACTGGAAGCTAACTCTTCTCTAGATAGTTCAGAAAATACCTCTTCAGAATCTGATTCTGATCCATCATCTTCTGTAGCCATCAGCGCGAAGTTGGCCTGCTCTCCTTCAAAGTCTGATTCTGATTCTGATTCAGAATCATCCCATGTTGCCATAAGACCTTTCTTCTTATGAAACTTCTTCTTGGGATTCTCCTTCTGAAGTTTTGGACACTCGTTCTTGTAATGTCCAGGCTCATTGCACTCATAGCAGACAGCCTTCTTCTTGTCAGATCTTCTGTCACCAGAAGATTCTCCTCGTTCAAATCTCTTTGAACTTCTGAAGCCTCTGAACTTCCTTTGCTTGCTCTTCCAGAGTTGGTTTACCCTTCTGGAGATCATGGACAGTTCATCTTCTTCTTCAGATTCTGATTCTTCAGGATCTTCTTCTCTAGCCTAAAAAGCGTTAGTGTATTTTTTAACATTAGATTTTAATGCAATAGACTTACCTTTCTTCTGAGGTTCATTTGCGTCAAGTTCAATCTCATGACTCCTCAGGGCACTGATCAGCTCTTCCAAAGAAACTTCATTCAGATTCTTCGCAATCTTGAATGCAGTCACCATTGGGCCCCATCTTCTGGGCAAGCTTCTGATGATCTTCTTTACATGATCAGCCTTGGTGTAGCCTTTGTCCAGAACTCTTAATCCAGCAGTCAGAGTTTGAAATCTTGAAAACATCTTCTCAATGTCTTCATCATCCTCCATCTTGAAGGCTTCGTACTTCTGGATTAGTGCAAGAGCTTTGGTCTCCTTGACTTGAGCATTTCCTTCATGAGTCATTTTCAAGGACTCATATATGTCATGAGCCGTTTCCCTGTTAGATATCTTCTCATACTCAGCATGAGAGATAGCATTCAGCAAAACAGTCCTGCATTTGTGATGATTTTTGAATTCTTTCTTTTGATCATCAGTCATTTCGCTTCTTGTGAGCCTTACACCAGTAGTTTTAACAGGATGTTTGTAACCATCCAACAGAAGATCCCATAGTTCACCATCTAGACCAAGAAAGTAACTTTCCAGTTTATCTTTCCAGTATTCAAAGTTTTCACCATCAAATACTGGTGGTCTAGTATAACCATTGTTACCATTGTATTGCTCAGCAGAGCCAGATGTAGATGCAGATGTATTTGTTGGAATTTCACCAGCCATCTTTTACTGAAGCGTTTTTCTCTTCCTGAATCTTTTCTAAACACGGTTAAGTGCTTGCACCTTAGAACCGGCGCTCTGATGCCAATTGAAGGATAGAAAAACACTTAGAAAGGGGGGTTTGAATAAGTGTAGTCTTAAAAACTTGAACGATAAAAACAAATTGCACAGTTATTTTTATCCTGGTTCGTTGTTAACTAAACTACTCCAGTCCACCCCCACGGAGTGATTTACCTCACCTGAGGATTTAATCCACTAATCGCAACAGATTACAATGGTTTTCCACTTAGCCCACGACTAAGTCTTCTAGAGTATCCTGATCACAACCTGATCACTCTAGGAACAAATGCTTAGACACAAGCTAAGACTTTCTTAGAGTATCCTGACAACCACGTGATCACTCTAATTACAACTGCTTAGACACAAGCTAAGACATCCTAGAGTATCCTGATCAACACTTGATCACTCTAGTTACTTACAAATTAATGTAATCAAATAAGAGTTTTACAATGCTTCTGAAAAGCTATAATCACAACAGTGATATTTCTCTTAACGTTTAAGCTTAATCTCACTAATATATTACAACAGCAATGTAGTGAGCTTTGATGAAGATGAAGTTTTTGAGCTTTGAGTTGAATAGCGTTTCAGCAAGTTTTTCAGAATAAGTTCGTTCAGGATTGGTAACCTTGCTTCTCATCAGAACTTCATATTTATAGGCACTTGAGAAGATGACCGTTGGGAGCATTTAATGCTTTTCGTATTCCGTACAGCATTGCATTTAATGTTTCACGCTTTTGTCAACTACCTCGAGCCTTGTTCACGCCGTGTCTACTGACGTTGCCTTTAATAGCTTCCAACGTTCCTTTTGTCAGTCAGCGTAGCCTGCCACCTGTACTTTCTTCTGATCTGATGTTTATGTATACAACGTTTGAATATCATCAGAGTCAAACAGCTTGGTGCATAGCATCTTCTTGTCTTCTGACCTTGAAGTGCTTCTGAGCGTGATACCATGAGAACTTCAGTGCTTCTGCTTCTGATCTCAAGTTCTTCTGATGCTTCCATAGACCCATGTTCTGATTCTGCCTTGACCATCTTCTGATGTCTTGCCAGACCATGTTCTGATGTTGCATGCTGAACCTTCTGAGACAGAGCTTCTGAGCGCTGATTTGTGCATACTCTTTATATATTTCCTGAAAGGGAAATTGTAATGTATTAGAGTACCACATTATCTCACACAAAATTCATATCCTTGTTATCATCAACACTAAGAATATTGATCAGAACAAATCTTGTTCTAACACTTATATGATTAGTGTATTTGACAAAGGAGCTTGAAAACTTCAAAGTTGTGAATGAAATGAAGTGTTAAAGCTCATTTGGTCATGTCTTCCTAAGTGACCAGAGTTTTGCTAAAGTATGAGAGTAATTCCTAACATACTAAGGAAACTCATGCACACACCTAAATTTTTTTTGAGGTCTCTCTTTACTTGAAAAAATCACCTAAATTCTTTTTAGACCTAGCCAGTTAATTAGGAAAGTGTATGATTGATTGGAAGACTTTTCTAACTAAATAATCGATTAGACTAAAGATGAGAAAAACACAAGAAGAGAGTTGAATTGTGTTGTTTTTTCTCCTTTTAATCTTAACAAAATCTCTTGACAAATTCTGAAAGCAAGATCAGAATCTGATTCAGAGTATGAAGAGTAGCAGCGGATAAAACCATTAAGATACAGAGAATATAGAAAGAGGGAACACAATAAATTATCATGGTTCCTCCCACAAATTAAGAGTAGTCCAGTCTCCTTGCACTTCCAAGTATTTTTCACTATAACCAAATCTTAATACAAATTGCTCAAGCACATAAGCCAGAGACTTCCAATACACAAGCACACAAGCAAGAGACTTCCAATGCTCAAGCATACAAGAAAGATACATCAATGCTCAAGCACACTAGAAAGAGACTTTAATGATCAAGCACACAAGTAAGAGACTTATAACAACCTATCTTAGAGATACAATATCTGATGAATCTATCTTATCAACTAATTTGAGATATACATTCAACAGATATTACTCCTTATCTGATGAATCTATCTTATCAACTAATTCTTCATTCTTTTGAAATGAAGATGAAACATCTGTTGACCATAGTATTTCTTCACACAACATATGGATCTTTATCTGACACTATTAGGTGCTTGATAAGGACTTAGGCTCATTATCATACTCAGAACCAGAGATCTGGTACCAATTGAAGGTGAAGAAAACACTAGAAAGGGGGTTTGAATAGGGTTTTCACTCTTTGAACGTTTCTCGCTTCTTAACATTATTGTGCTAATTAATGCTTTATAAAGACAACGCATAAGCTAGAACAATAAAGCAAGAGAGTAAAGAACACACGATATATCATGGATCACTTTAGAAATCCTCAAGCTAATCCAGTCCACCCTTCCGAGGTGATTTTTCCTTAAACAAGGTCTTAATCCACTATAACCAAACCGATTACAATTTCACGGGCCAACTGTTGGTGACTAACGTTGCACAAACAACCTTATGACTAACAATCTGCATGGGCAATTCCTGTGACTAACATCTGCACAGGTACCCCATGTGACTAACAACCTGCACAAGCCACTGCTTGTGACTAACCAACAATGAAATGTTCAGTGATCTGAGTTAACAACTATAACATTCATTGACCCCTTTAGACTCCTGACCCTCACCTGGTCTTCCAAGAGGATTTCCCACAATGACCACACTCATTGTCTTCTCGAGCTTCAGACTTTCACTCTGTAACACCCCGAATTTAATTAAATTGGTTAATTAAATTATTGAAGAGTTTAAATATTGGACTTAATCGAATTTGGATGGCCGATACTATTTTAAGGGCATATTTGGAATTATTAAATTAAAGTCGGATAGTCGAAAAATAATATTAAGGATAATATTATTTATAAGTCGGAATTATTCTATTGATGGATTATTATTATAAGAGATTTTTTGGTTATTGAGTTATATCTCTTATTGGGCCTAAATTGATTTTGGAGGATATTAAATAAAGAAGAGTTGTTAACCACTAAGCCCAAATTGGATTTTATATTAGGGTTTTAGAGATTTGGAAAAGAGGAGAGTGGTCATTATGAAGAGAACAAGAATAGAGGAGAAAGAGGCAAGACTATGGAGAAGAAGAAGGAGCTTGAAGATTTTCATCCATGGTGTCAATTGAAGATGCAATTAGAGACCCATTGAGTTGCTTCCATTGGTAAGGTAAGGGTGGGGTTCTCTTCCTATAATGGGGCTTATGAAACCTTATATGTTTGGGAATTGGGTGTGTAAATTATTGCCTTGGCTTGTGTTAATTGTTGCTGAAATTGTTGCTTTGATTGTTGTTCGATTGAAAGAACTTGAATTAAGGAAAACATATTATTTTGGAGTAGTTATTAATGTTGTTGTGCGTTATTAAACTGTGAGTCTGGAAAGTATGTAAATGAAATTGAGGATGGTGAGAATGGGAGACGCACACCCCTATTGTTTGAGATGGCCGCCTCATCCTATACCTGTTTACATTTTGTTTGATTTTTGTGTTGGAACTCATGAGAGAGACGCGAGCCCCACGTTTGGAGATGGCCGTTCCACTCATAGCTGGGCAAAATAATAATTGCATTATATT
This sequence comes from Vicia villosa, assembly GCF_029867415.1. Lineage (NCBI taxonomy): Eukaryota > Viridiplantae > Streptophyta > Magnoliopsida > Fabales > Fabaceae > Vicia > Vicia villosa. The sequence continues at coordinate 2,519,025 of NW_026706810.1, read as the reverse complement.
TTCTTATCAAATGGAAATGACATTATTTAATTGTAATGACTAATTTATTAATCATGTCTTTAGTAATAGGAATGGAATGGTAATTATTATATATATATATATATATATATATATATATATATATATATATATATATATATATATATATATATATGTAACTTGATTCATTTTATTATATGTATAGCATGATGATGAAACGTGATAAATCTTGTTTTTCTTTCATTCTATGTGACAAGTGGGTATTGGCAAATGGTATGGGTAGTATTATGTTTAGATAATTATTACAAGATAATATAAAGTTTAAGTGATGATATGAGGATAGTATAAGGTTATATGTTTATTCACTTATCTTGCTGTGTAAAATTGGAGATGGGGAGCTTCTAAATGGGTAAGATGGGCGTCTCAATCTAGCTTCCTGGTGTGCATTCCAAATTCTCCTTTTCTATTAAGTAACTCAGTGATTATATGTATGTTGTATGTGACTTAGGCAATATCAGTAAAATTGGAAGCTGACACCTTTAAGGCCATAGTGACAATTAGTTATGATCCTGTGAATTTAGGGATAGCAGTGAGATTATTATATGACAGATAACATTAATGATTTAACCGAAAATTAGATAACCGGTAGCGACCCGAATTATACCCGATTAATTTAACGATGCTTTATGAATAATACCAGTTAGTTGATAATAGATTAGAGATTTAATTCAAGACTAATTTATGGAAGAGTATAGACTATTTTTGAATTGACTTGGCGTGTCGAATTTTTATGAGGTTGTGATGGCTTGGTCGTAATGTGAACATATCTGCTTGTCGTATATGATGATAATTGTAATTGAATTGATTATTTTGGTTTGTCGGTAAATTGCGGTATTTTGAACATTGATCTGTAATTGTGTTTTGGCTTGAATATGTATGTTGAGAAGTATATATTGTTATGCCAATGATGTTGTCTTGATATTGATTCACTGTGGGTAGTTGTATAGCATTAATTCTAATGATTAATCGCTTGATGTTGAAAGTGTGTGTGTTCATGTATAATTGGCAAAAATGAGAATTAACATGAGACAGTATGATTACTAGTGTTAATTGGATTTTGTTAATCGTAGCTGATTAATTGGCCTTTTATATGCGAATGATATGTATGTGTTGTGAATGTTGTGTACAATTGGTGGATAATTCATAGAGTTGAATTATTGTAATATGCGGAATGTTAAGATGGTAGAGATGATCTTAATTGCACATATTGTTGTTAATTGTACATTCATTCATAGCATAGTCGGCTTTATTGTGGAAGCGGTGAAACTGTGGGTTCACATGGTATTAGACGGTGATCCTTGAATGGAAATAGACGTAGATTACGTTGATCCTTAATTGGAAACATGTGTAGTAGATTTGATCTTTTCCGGATTGGAAGCGGCTTGGATTCTAGAGTGAATTCGGAAAGCGATAAACTATATGTTTACATTTGGTGGCTTCGATCTTGTCCGGATCTGAAGCGTGGCTAGATTCTATATGAATCGGAAGCGGTGGAACTTTGGATCCACATTGGGTACCACATGCATAGAGTCACATGTCTTGCATTGAGTCACATTGAGGTTATGTGATGTTTAAATATATGCATTTATGTGATTGTTATGTGTACATGAGATGTGATAATTGAAATTGGTGATGTTTTGATACATAATTGGTTAATTGTGTGAATATGTGATAATGATGGATTGTGTATATATTTGGAATAATAGTATTGAATCTTTTGAGTATTATACTATTGAATTTTGTGCATACTTGAATATGTGAAATTTATTGGATGATACTATTTACATGATTATGACTTGTTGTGTGATGAAAAGTATGTCAGACTAATGAACTGTAGAAGTATGATGTGTATAGTAGCTATTGATACTTGCGATGTGATGATTTTATATGTCTGAATCCTAGCATGCAATTTATCATACGCCCACTTATATGATTTGATATCTCACCCTTTTCTCTTGTTTCGCCGTTGCCTTTATATTCGCAACGTGCAGGTATTCAAGTATGAAGATATAGTTGCCGTTACTCGAGTCGGTTGTCGCTCTGATACGTATCACTCTGGGGGGAACGATTTATGTCATTCATGATGTTGCTGTTTAATTGTGTTATCTTGGTTGAACAAAATGATAAGTTAAATAAAGATATTTTATTGAATACTTGTTTAAGTGATTCCGCTGTGTTTTAATAAAATAAGTTATTTTGTTTCAAAGGTGCTATGTATCCGCTTTATGCGACGAGTTGATTTGTTTTGTTTTGATTATGTGACGCCTCATTTGTTTATAGAAATTTTTTGAAAACTCTGATTTATATATATTTGTCGGGTTGAAATGGGGTGTTACACACTCGGTCTCTCAAGGTATAATCAGACAACAGTTTGAAGAGTGTCTGTTTACAATTAATTGCTTCTACACAAGCTTAAGTAAACTCAATTAAGTACATCAAAAGATCCTAATACACACTAAGAATATTACATTGTATTGTAGCTTGATGTGTGGTATTCTATTCTTCAAGTAGTTTCTTACACAGACAATAGCCTAAAGCTCTTGAACTTCTAACGTCTTCTTCTTCTTCATAAGCTTTTGATAGCTTGTTTGAACTTGATGAACATCAGAAAGAAGAACGTCTTAATATTTGTTCTTCTAAGAACATATCAGACAACAACCCATGTTCTCTTTTCTTCAAAGATCATTTTGTAACTATCAACATGATGCAAAAGCCATAGAGAGGCAGTTGTTCTTGTTATTGTTATAGGTTGATGGTTTGGCTGTGTTCCAGTGACGGAAGCACTAACACCAGCACCAACAACATTTCAAATCAAATGTTCTTCTTCTTATATAGCCAAAGAAAATAGAGTTATTGAAGAATAGCCGTTAAATAAAATAGAACATCAATCTTCAGAGCCTTCAGTATTCAGAATCTTCAGCACTTGCTCCTTCAAAACTTTTAGTCTTTGGAACTTCAATCTTCAGAATCTTCAGCACTTCAAAATCTTCAATCTTCAGAATCTTCGGCACTTGGTTCTTCAGAAGATCACTCGTTCAAAATCTCTACTGGCTTCTGAATCAAATTCACTTCTCAAAACATAATCCATAGGATCATTGCAACAGCAATATCAGATGTCCTAAGATCTTTCCTATTGTGACCAGATACAAAAGCATACTTGCTTCTCTAAAATGTTTGTGACTTGTGTTACACATAGTAACTTCGTATATAATCTTTAGCGCACATCTTGTGGTGTTTGTTTGATATGATAATTCTGATAAACACAATCTTGCACATAAACAAACATCACATTACAAATAGTTCTTTCACAAATACTCAATTGTTATCATCAAAACACATAGACGTATTGCATAACCAATTCTTGTTCTAACCATTTCTACATGTTCATGTACTCATGTTCTAAGATCCACATCTTCTTCAATTTTTATCCAAATGGTTCAAATGAGGCATAGATGTAAAGATCTTACCTCTTAATACATTTTTGTAGAAGGAATCACTTCATTTTGAGCTTTAGAGAAAAAGTTATGATAGTTAGAAGTTCATGTTGCAAGGTTGGTGAATGTCCAACACTTAGAAAAAGTTTGAACATTTAATTTCAGCTTTGATCAAGTGACTTCATAGGCATTTTAATGGAACTTAGAGGATTCTTTTCAAGGTGTGCCTAACAAGAAAGTTGTTCTTCTTTCCTTCCTCTTTCCATTGATGTGGAGTTTGATTCATTTGGATGAAGGTAGCTCAAGTTTTAAACTTTAGAAGGTGATGGCTTGAAGTTGTCTAATTGGTCTTAACTTAGAATTTTTTTGGAAGTTGAATATCAGTTTGGCGAAGCAACGTTTGAGGGCATCTTTCATTGAGTTTCAAGCTTTATTTGGAGTAATGTCCTACATCAAAGTTGTTCTATAATGTATCCTCTTTCTATTGACATCAAGGTTGCATCATATAAGGGTGTATAACTCATATTGCATGCCTTCAAAGATGGTCTCATGGTCATGTTAGAACTTGGAGGATATTAGTGATTGTTGGATCAAGGAAGCATGTTAACTCATTTTTTATCAGAATTGCTACAGCTCATGCACATATTCATACATCATCATCTTTTGCGCTTTTAAACCAAACAACTATCCATGACATGCATGCACACGTAGTACAACTTGCACCAAAGAGGGAAAGAGAATTTTCATCCAAAAACTTGCTCAAGAAGTTGTTATGCCAGCTTAGCTTTTCTGTTGAGTTTCTCCACCCATTCACTTGCTCAACAACACCACAAAACACGTGATATCACCAAAGACCAACCTCACTCTCTCTTTTGCACATTTTCAAAGTTAACCATAGATAACCTTTGAACCAAGACTTAACTCTCCATATATAACCTCATAACCACTCTGAATTCATTCACTCTCATTCACGATTCATTCATCAAAATACTCTCAAAACAGATCTCAATAACTCTTTCTCCTCTCAATAACACTTGCTTCGGACCTGAAATTTTCTTCTAGCACTATGTCAAAAAAGCTATTTAATAGCGTTTTTTTTATTTTTTATAGCACTTAAAAGCGTTATTAACCGCGCCGCTATTGTAAATATTTTTTTTAATAGCACTTTTAAAGTGCTATTAAAGTATCAGTTTTAATAGCATTTTTTCTTAAGCGCTATCGAAGTGGGCATTTTGCGTGTTTTTTGATTTGATTTTGATAGCAATTTCAAATTAATCGATATTATAGGACACATGTTTGATAGCACTTTTAAATAAAGCGCTAATATATTCCACATGTTTGATAGCACTTTTAAACAAAGCGCTAATATATGACACTTGTTTGATAGCGCTTTCTCTTAAAAGTGCTATTAAATGACGTTTCATTAATAGCACTCGCAACAAAACGCTATTGTAGTACACGTTTTTTGTTTTGTACACAAAATCATTTTTTTGGTGTGCAAATTAAAAAAAGATCAATTCAATACCAAATAACGCTTTAAGTTACTCATTGCATACATATTATGTATCCATCAATAAGAAATAACATTTTAAACCAAATCCACTTGTTTACAAATATCATAACATATATAGAGGGCATTTAGTGTAGTAAAAAAAGAGGGCGTTTGCAAAGCTAAATTTGTAGATGCATGCATTTTAACTAAGAGTACTTCAATCCAAATCCAAAACAAACAATTATATTCTCTAAATAAAAGACCTAAAAAAACAAGAAAGGACAACAAAACAACATCAAGTAGTAACCATACTTCACAAACCAAAAGCGCCGAACCACAGAGTTTACTATTCAGCAAGGTGTATAGAGCTCAAAGATCCAAGTGTCTTTCTTTAAAATTCTACAACTGCATGAGTTTACTGTAAGCAAATGGCTCATACTATAAGACACCAAAATTTACCTTCATGAGAGAGTTATGAATTAATTCAACGAAATCTTCGCATGATCTGTAGGCAAGGAAACTACATATTAAGTTACCAGATAAATGAGTAATTGTTGCATCTAGAATAGCCAGATTGTGCTATATTAATAAGGAGAATCCTGAGGTACTCTTTGAGGTTTTGTATGCCGCCTTAAAGGAAAAAAATCAATTTAGGATTTAAATTAACTCAAAATAATCAAATAGGAAAAAAAAATGATATGACATCAATTGATTTAATGTTTGGTATCATAGCCAACAAAACTTAGAAAGTATGGAAGCGTTCCCCTGTGTATAAATAAATCCACATGACATGACCTATTTCCTATAAGAGTAACTTCACAATAAATGCAATATCACTTTAGCTTTAACAAGTAGGTAAGAACATATAAATACCATATCCCATGATATTCTCTCTATAGACAAACATGATTTACTTCTTACAGACATTTTTCCCATGGTTCTCTAAAATCATATAAAAAGGAAGTACAAAAGTATGTCAAAATTTAACAAAAGGTATAACTTGGCTGTTGCACAAACAAGAAGAATAAAATTGCAGCTTGTATTGAAATTGCAACTAGAATCAAAAGCTAAAAACATTCTACGCTGTAATCTCGTCTAACAAAGTATGACTATTACCATAAATATGATTCAAACATATCAGCAGTAATTTAATACATATTTTAGTTTATATTCATACCACAAGAAAATAAATCCCCGCCATTAGAATCTTTAACACATTTCCTAAATGAATAATGCAACATTTAGTTTTTACCACTATGCATACGTAGAGTAGTATTTCCTTTGTTCCTATACATATCTTTTAAAGTTTTTTTGCACAAATCAATATATAATTGTTATTAGTAAGCAAATTTCAAATATGTTCATACTTTTTGTTGGTCCACTCAGCCATTTACTCTCTTCATTAGTATATGTTAAAATGACAAGATAAGTACCAACAGAAAAGTAGTTATATTTAAAAATGAATATAAATAAAAGGGACTATAAATCTATCAACTATCAAGATTTTCCTTCCAGTTTTAATCCAGTATTCTAACAACTAAACATTCATCACAGAAGCGCGGCGAATTACACATCCCTCATAATGAACTACAATTCCACAAAGATAACAATTTACCCAAAACCGGGGTTTAATAAAGGTTTCTTATGTCTCCCCAGTCATGATTTTTTGCAAGATCATCAATTGTGATTATTGCAATTCAAAAGCTTATACAAAACATTTAGCAACAAACCTGGTAACTTGAACATGTTCAAAAATGCAATTCAATAGCCCACAATGGAAAACTCACAACAAAACACATATCTCAAAACCAATTTTTTTATAGAAATAAGTACTTTACAATTACAGGGCCAAAATGCCAAATAACATACCCAAAAATTATGTGCCTCGAAGTCCAAAAGAAAAACTAGAGAACGACTCAAACAAAATCTTCAATCTTTCTTCAAACACACACACACACAGACACACACAAATTAAGACTAACAAAACTAATAAATCAACCTCCCTACATATTGGAATGAACATGACATAAATCATTCACAGATAACCTATTTCATAAAAATTAATACATAACAATAAACAATCAAATTGTAAATTGATCTGAACCCTAGTATCAAACGAATCAAGCCGACCAACCAAAACAAACAATTCCAAGCTCAATTTGATCGTCATAACAAAACAATAATTTTACAAGAGAATAATCTGAGAAAAGCAAGGAATTCTCTTATAATTTTTAAATCCCTAAAATTTTACAACGCAAAGAAATAATCTGAGGAAAGAAATATTACCAGAAACCAATGAAGAGAGGGACGACGGTGGTGAGCTAACGAAGGGCTGAGTTCGACGGAAAATGGGTTTTGTTTGTTCTTTCTTTTCGGTGTTTCCTCTTTCTGTTTGAGTGGTGAATCGGATGTGAATCTGAATTAGGATACAATCCATAGTGAATAGATCGTGTTTCCTCTTTCCGGTGGTGAATCGATGGGCTCGACGGCATGAATTCTTGGATGAGAAGGGAGAAGAGTGTGGGTTCTGGGCTCGACGATGGAATGAGTGATTTAGCAGGTTATGGGTTTGGTGAGAGGAGAAGGTTTGGCTGAGTTTGGAGAGAAAATAGTGTTTAGGTTTTTGTTGGTGAGTGGCAATTATTGTGCGCCAAAATGAAAAGTGGCCGCTTTTTTATTTTATTTTATAAAGTTCAACAGTAGCGCTTTTCTGATAACGCTAACACAGGAAATGATAAAATAATAGCATTTTACAAAAAGTGCTATCTAAGTAAAGAATATTATTTGAAAAAAAAAGTGAAGAATATTAATAGCATTTTAATAGCGTTATCTTAGTGAAGAAAAGTGTTATCTTAGTGAAGAATATTAATAGCGTTTTTCAGAAAGCGCTATCTTAGTAATGTTTAATAATAGCGTTTTTTTACAAAGTGCTATCAAAATCACATTGTTATCCTTCTATAATAGCGCCCGACCATAAAGTGCTATTATAGATATGTTTGTTTCCTTTTTAATAGCACTTTCGTTAAAAGTGCTATTAAATTAGGCGATACCAAATATCAATTTTGGCGTAGTGTAGATCACTCTGTATTCAAGCTTGCTTAAGGATCCTTGAAGGTTGTTGAGACATTCTAAGGAGTTTCTTTCTTCATTTCCAAGAAGAAACAAGGTACAGTGGATTTAGTCCACTAAGTATTTGTTTTAAACTTTCAAACTCAGATTCATACTAGATCCATGAGGTTTAGGACATTCATGATGCATCTGAAGTCCTACCATGAAGTATGCAATGGTTTTGTGCTGTTTGTTTGAGTTTTAGTAGATTTATAGTTTTGTGTGTGATTTGAAGATGCTTTCGATTTTCTTGATTCTTGACTAATTTGTAAATTCTAAGCTCATATCCGTAATCCTTATGAAAATTCGAGTCAGAACATATTAGCTTGATGCATTTCTGGAGAATTTTTCTCTGCTCACGGTGGAGGACCACCGGAGAAGAAGAAAGGAGCCCTAGCTCTGGCGTCTGAGTATTTGAATCTTATTTGAACATTTGACCACGCCCGAAGGGTCTGATTGGCCTATTTCAAATTCCACTTGCCATTTCATCATCTCCTATTTTCTTTTCATTTCGTTTCCTGATTTATTTTGATTATTAGAAGGTAAACACTACGGTACCTTGAATTTAGATAGGTATCGGTACCCTCAACCAATTAAATGCTATAATTTCATGACATGTCACTTATTTATTTTAATTTATTTTAAAATAAATTAACATTTAATAATAGTTTACACTAAAGTTACCAGTACCCAACTTAAATTCATGGGGACCAAAGAATTTACCTTATTAGAAATATAAGTTAAGTGATGTTGGGCCTTGCCATGCGCGCTATTGGCACCCCCCTTCAAATGGCCCATTTATTTTGTTGAACTGAACTTAGTTCATTATGAAAATCAGTTTCACACCCCCTCCACTTTGCATGTTATTTTTAATACTTGTTTAATTTAATTTTGCTTTTAATGTTTCCTTTGCTCACAAAAAAGAATAAAAATAGGTTTTATATATTTTAGTGTCTTGACTCATTTTCCATATTTTTATTTTTATTATCCATTTAATATTTTATTTAGATTTTTATTTGCAAGGTGTTTAAAATGATGATGTTTGATAATTGTCCATGGTTTGATACTTTTTTGAACTGTTTTTTATGCAATCTTTTGGACACTTTTAGACACCTAATTGAGGATGGTTTGAATGATAGTTTTATGATTATTTGATGCATTTTTTATACCTTACAATGCAAGTTTGTTTGAGCCTCGATTCCTTGATGTTTGCTTGATTACCTTGACTTGAAGAATTTATTTGAGACATGAAATTGTGCAATATTTTAGAAATTTCTTTGTGACATGTTATAAGACATTTCAATTCATCTTGGTGATTTATTTTTAAAAATTTGAGATACTTTTGTGTCATGTTTGCTATTTGTTTTTAAGAACTATCCAATTGATGCATTTTCAATCTCTCTGACCTAATCTTGTGATTACTTCTTGAATATATTTTGGATGCTTGTTCCATGTTTGAGTATCTTGTTGTTTAGGATATTGTGATGTGTATTTTATTCTTTAATTGGTGTCTTGATCCATTTTTAAGTGTTTTCTTTATTGAACTTTTAGAGCTAGTAATAGTTGATGCATGTTCAACTTTTTTGACCTAGTTTTATGTTTGATTCATGATCAATCTTTTGAACCCTTTTAATGCATTTTTGATTGAGTTCTTTGACAATTTTTTGGTGTATTTGAATGTCTTTTCACTTGGTGTCTTGATCCATGTTTAAATGTCTGTTTAGTTGAGCTTTTGTTTCTTGATTTATGATGTTCAACTTTGAGTTTACTTGTGGGCTTACTATTTGTGCAAGTTTCTGATGTCCTGATTCATGTTTATATGAATTCTCATTCACGTTTAGCTACTTCCACATGCCTTTCATGCAAAAATTTTGATCTATGTTCATAACTTGTCTTGATTGCGTTACTTAGTTACTAAACTTAGTTGTTGCTTGTTCAACTTTGACTCCATTGGTATGATTGCTTCTTGTGGAAATTCTTGAGGTATTTTATACATGTTTAAAGCTTATTTTTATTAAGTTTTTTTCATTATTATAAGTACCTTGATTCTTTGACTCATGATCAATACTTTGTTGCTTGAGTTTTACAACTACTAAGTCTTGTTGATGCATGTTCAACCTTTGATTTTGTTTTTGTTGATTCTTGTACAATCTCTTGAGGCTTTGGTTCATGCTCATATAACCTCTCATTCATGTTAAGTTAATTATTATTTACTTCATGTCTTGATGTCTTGATCAACCTTAAACTCCATGCTAATTTAATTCATGTTTCTAGCTTAAGTGTGGATGTTTTTTAATCTTGTTGATGATCGTTCTTCTTGTGAAAGTTTCTTATGTTGAACCTTGTTTAAGGTGACTTCTTTGTGAGTTTTCTACTGACTTGGATAGATGTTTATAATGTTTTACTTGAGTATTACTTGTATGCTAAGTTTTGGATTCAATCTTCATGTTTAGGACTAGTTATGTTCATACTTGTTGAATGTGCTAGTGTGTGTTATTAAACCTCAATGCCATGACCCCTAGGAGCTTGAACCTAGTTTTTGTCAACTATTGAATTCAATCATGATTCCTTGTCTCTAAGCTCTACATGTTATCTTTAGGTTTCTAGTGTTGTAGCATGTTTGAATTCGGTATTCTCCTTGTTTGAATCTTGTTCATTTTCTTTAACTTGAAAGATGGTGACATGTGTGTTATCTTGAGCTTGATTGTAGCTATGTTTTTTTTTAGATTATTGATATGATAGATGGGTTGTAGGTATCTAAATCTTTGATGCTTGTTCAATGGCATTTTTACATAAATTTTTGCTCACTTGTGATACTTGTTCAATGCTTGTGATACATGTTCACTCTTTTTTTGTTTACTTGGTTGAGCTATGTGTTACTTGTTCACATCCTTGTTTTTTGTCAAGTTCTTTGTTACATGTTCACTCTTTTTTTGTTTACTTGGTTGAGCTATGTGTTACTTGTTCACATCCTTGTTTTTTGTCAAGTTCTTTGTTACATGTTCATTTCTTTTTGGATACTTGTTCCTTATTGTTGATACTTGCTCATGTTCTTTGGTACTTGTCTATTTTATGATGGATACTTGTTCAATCTTTGTGATTCATGTTCACTTCTTGTATCCATTGCATGTTTAGATACTTGTTGTTCCTATTACTTGTTTAGGACTTGCCTTGATGTCTCACATGTTTGTCTTGATAACATGTTTCCTATTGCTTATTTAGGTTGATTTTTAAATGCATGTTTTCTTGTTACATGTATGATGTAACACCCCATAATTATTTCTTATTATTTAATTTAAATGAGGATAAATAATTTAATTTGAATAAGTGATATTGTGAGGATTATTGAGAAATATTGGAAAATATAGTTATTGGGCTTGCGTTATGGTTAGTAAATAGGAGGTGTTGACTTGCTAAGCCCACTAACCACAATTATTCTATTTTTCATAAAATAGAAGGAATATTGTGAAAAGAGGGATTGCAGCATTTGGGAGAAGAGAAGGAACGTGAAAACCTGAAGAGCTATGGAAAGGGGAAGACCGAAGATCAAACCTAAGGTAAGGGGGGATTCGTTTTCGGTTAATGATTATTATGTAATCGATAGTGATAGAATTGTTTAGGATTATTAGTTGGGTCAATTAGATGTATGATGAATGAGTAGGAATGTTAGGTTTTGATAAATTGATGAATTGATGAATGGTTTCGATGTTAGATGACCTCTAAAATGTGTTATAGTTGTATTATATTATGTTGCTTGATGATGTTTTGATGAGGGAATGATTATGGTGTGATTGGACCGAAATTGAGAGAGGAAGGATGTCAGAATCGCAACAAAATTATGCATAAAATGCAGCATGCGTCGACTTGAGTGTCAGTTGCGTCGACTCATTCAGGAATTTGCGTCGACCTATAGTGTCGAGTTGCGCTTACCCGAGAGTGGTAGAAATTCTATGCGTCGACCTGAAGGAGTCCATGCGTCGACGCACAACATGCATTTTTTTGAAAATCTTCTGAAGGTCATAACTTTTGATCCGTTTGTCCGATTTATGTGCTGTTTTGGGCGTTGCGAAGCTAATTAGATGTTTTACATAATAAAGTGATAAAATGGGCGGTGGCCGACTTTATTTAAAAAACTCGATTTAATTGATTTGGTGGATTGAAACATTTTATATGTATAATTGTGTTTATATATATATGACCATGTGTTTGTGTGATGGTTTGATGATTTGTGATTGTATTAATATGTGATTAATATTTATATGACGATTGTGGTGAATATATGCGAATGATTGAATGATGCTTATATATGTACATGCTTACGATGTTGATGAGATACGATGAAAATAGACGTGTTAAGCATCGTATTGATGATGATATAAGTATGTGATATGTGTGCATTCATTCATGAATCATTTGCATTGATGATATATCCCGATGATGAGTGGATTTTGTAGGACATAATTCCCATTGTGCGGAATTTGTGTCGGTGGACTATATCTCGATGATGAGTAGATCAGTTGGATGGGTTCAGCCCATGATTTGGTACCACATGCATTAGTGTCAGTTCATTCATATGCATTATAAGATGTTATGGTTTGGATGAATTAGGTTGTGATTAAGGATGTATTTCGATATGTTTGAGGAATATGTATTATTGGAATGATTGGTATACAGGTAGGTTGAGCGATTGATAATTCCTTGACTTTTTATTGCTTACGACTATATAATACTCGTTAATTGAAAATGAGACTTACCCTTACATATTGTTTTTTAGATTGAGGAGTAGCGGCTTAGCTGATTTGGTGAGGATATCTCTTAGAGTTCATCCATGAGTCGTGTCGGTCATGCTCTGATTGTAACACTGGGGAACGCTAGTTTAGAGATGAATTACTCTATTTTAATTTTATTGTTTTAGACTTGGTTTGGATTAATTTGCATGGGTGATGACTATGCAACATTATGAATTATAATCCGCTGTGTTGAACATGAATGGTGTTTTATGTTAAATAGTTCCTCGTGTGGCATGACAATTGGCATTGGTGTTTATTTTGAATTAATTGTGATACCCTTGTATTTCATGTTTACTCTGAATTATTCTATTTATTTCCGCGGGGTTTAAAAGGGTGTTACAATAGTGGTATCAGAGCATAGTCGGTTGTTGTGACCAGAGTCTTAGTGTCAGTCTTTTCCTTGTATACGACTAGTACGAAGTGATCACTGTTGATACTTTGTGCTAATGAAGATTGTTTTGGTGAATTAGCAGAACAATGGCTGGGAGAGGTGGAATAAACGATGATGCGATCGCTGAGGCTTTGGGCATGATTGCTGGTGTGCTGGGAGGAAATCCTGGAGGAGCTGGGATTGGTGCTGACAAGCAATTGGGGAATTTTCAGAGGAACAATCCTCCATTGTTCAAGGGCACGCACGATCCTGAAGGTGCTCAAAAGTGGCTGAAGGAGATCAAGAGAATCTTCAGAGTCATTGATTGTGCTGAAGACCTGAAGGTGAGGTATGGTACTCACATGTTGTCGGAAGAAGCTGATGACTGGTGGGTCACTACCAGAGCTGAACTGAATGCTGATGGTGTAGCTATCTCTTGGGCTATATTTAGGAGAGAATTTCTGAGGAAGTATTTTCCTGAAGATGTTAGAGGAAGAAAGGAGATAGAATTCCTGGAGCTGAAACAGGGTAACATGACGGTGCCAGAGCATGCTTCCAAGTTGGTTCAGCTGGTGAAGTTCTATGTTCACTACAACAATGACGAAGCTGGTGAATTCTCGAAGTGCATCAAGTTCGAGAATGGTCTTCGAGACGAGATTCAGCAGGGTATCAGGTACCAGAGGATTCGCAGATTTGTTGATCTGGTGGATTGTAGTAGAATCTTCGAAGAGGATAACCTTAAGCTGAAGTCATCTCACTCTCACGAGTTGGTTAACAAGAAAGGCAAGAAACCGATGGATAGGGGTAAGCCTTATGGTAAGGGAAATCCTAGAGCTGGAGATTGGAAGAAGCTTAGTGGGGGAGATTCTAGTGCCCTCGTTAGATGTTATAATTGTGGTGAGGCTGGACACAAGAAGAACGAATGCAAGAGCAAGGAGAAAACATGTTTCAAGTGCAATAAGACTGGGCATGTAGCTGCTGAATGTAGAATGAAGACTGCGACATGCTACAACTGTGGAGAAGAGGGTCACATCAGTCCACAGTGCACGAAACCAAAGAAGGCTCAATCTAGTGGAAAGGTGTTTGCTTTGTCTGGGACAGAGACTACTCCGGAAGATAGGTTGATTAAAGGTATGTGTTTTATTCATGGCACACCTCTAGTTGCAATTATTGATACTGGAGCGACTCATTCGTTCATTTCATTGGATTGTGCTAAACGGTTGGGACTAGAAATATCTGATATTAATGGAAGTATGATTATTGACACTCCTGCGTCGGGTTCAGTAACTACTTCATCTGCTTGTTTGAACTGTCCGGTTGATATTTTTGGTAGATAATTCGGAATGGACTTAGTGTGCCTTCCGTTGAAACAACTTGATGTAATCCTGAGAATGAACTGGTTAGAGTTCAACCGTGTTCATATCAACTATATTTTAAAGACGGTGTTATTTCCTGAAGTTGTTAGTGCTGATGATCTGAGCATGACCGCTAGACAGGTGAAAGAAGCTATCGGAGATGCTGCAATAGTGTTCATGTTGTTTGCACTGATGGACTTAGAAGAGAAGGTGGTACGTACTGAATTACCAGTAGTATGTGAATTTCCAAAAGTTTTTCCGGAAGATGTGAACGAACTGCCACTAGAAAGAGAAGTGGAATTTGCTAATGATTTGATTCCAAGAACTAGTCCAGTGTCAATGGCACCGTATCGCATGTCGCCGTCTGAGTTGGATGAACTGAAGAAACAGTTGGAAGAATTGCTTGAGAAGAAATTCATTCGTCCGAGTGTTTCTCCGTGGGGTGCGCCTATATTGCTAGTAAAGAAGAAAGAGGGTTCAATGAGGCTGTGTGTGGATTACAGATAATTGAACAAGGTTACTATCAAGAATATGTATCCATTACCGAGGATTGATGATTTGATGGATCAGCTGACTGGAGCGTGTGTATTCAGTAAGATTGATTTGAGGTCTGGGAATCATCAAATTCGTGTGAAAGATGACGATGTTCAGAAGGCTGCTTTTAGAACCAGGTTGGACATTACGAGTATTCGGTAACTCCGTTTGGAGTTACTAATGGACCTGGTGTTTTTATGGAGTATATGAATAGGATCTTCCATCCTTATCTTGATAAGTTCGTGGTGGTGTTTATAGATGATATTTTGATATATTCTAAGAATGACGAAGAGCATGCGGAACATCTCAGAACGGTGTTAGAGTTATTGAAAGAGAAGAAACTTTTTGCTAAATTGTCGAAGTGTGAATTTTGGTTGGATGAAGTTAGTTTCCTTGGGCACGTGGTTTCTAAGAATGGTATTGTTGTTGGTCCTACGAAGATAGAAGCAGTATCTCAGTGGGAAGCTCCGAAATCAGTGTCGTAAATTCATAGTTTTCTTGGTTTTGCAGGTTACTACCGAAAGTTTATCGAAGGATTTTCGAAGTTAGCATTGCCGCTAACTAAATTGACCAGGAAGGGTCAGGCTTTTATTTTGGATACGAAATGTGAAGAAGGATTCTAGGAATTGAAGAAGAGATTGACAAGTGCTCCTATATTGATTTTTCCAAATCCGACATAATCATTTGTGGTATATTGTGATGCATCGTTGATGGGTTTAGGTGGTGTATTAATGTAGAATCAACAAGGGGTAGCTTATGCGTCGAGACAACTCAAAGTGCATGAAAGGAACTACCCGACTCACGATTTGGAGTTGGCTGCTGTGGTTTTTGTTTTGAAATTGTGGAGACATTATTTGTATGGTTCGAGGTTCGAAGTGTTCAGTGATCATAAGAGTCTGAAGTATCTCTTTGATCAGAAAGAGCTTAATATGAGACAGAGGAGGTGGTTAGAATTTCTTAAGGATTATGATTTTGGTTTGAATTACCATCCTGGTAAGGCAAACGTTGTTGCTGATGCATTGAGTAGGAAGTCTTTGCACGTGTCTATGCTAATGGTGAAAGAATTGGATTTAATTGAACAATTCAGAGACTTGAGTTTGGATGCGAAGATACTCCTAATAGTGTTAAATTGGGTATGCTAAAGCTGACTAGTGGTATTCTTGAAGAGATTAGAGAAGGTCAGAAAACTAATGTTGAGTTGATTGATAAGATGACTTTAATTAACCAAGGTAAAGGCGGTGAATTCAGAATCGACGAGAATGGTATATTGAGGCTTGGCGATCGAGTTTGTGTTCCTGATGTTGTTACGCTTCGAAAGAGTATCCTGGAAGAAGGACACCGTAGTGGATTAAGTATTCATCCTGGTGCTACCAAGATGTATCATGATCTGAAAAGGCTGTTTTGGTGGCCTGGAATGAAGAAAGAAATTGCTGAGTTTGTGTACTCTTTTTTGACGTGTCAGAAGTCGAAAATTGAGCATCAGAAGCCATCTGAGTATATGCAACCGATGTTTATTCCTGAGTGGAAGTGGGATAACATATCAATGGATTTTGTTTCTGGTTTGCCGAGAACTGTTAAGAATTGTGAAGCTATCTGGGTTGTTGTGGACAGGTTGACAAAGTCTGCACATTTTATACCAGTAAGAATGGATTATTCGATTGAGAAGCTGGCCCAATTGTATATTGAGAGGATAGTTAGTCTGCATGGTATTCTTTCGAGTATCGTGTCTGACAGAGATCCAAGATTTATGTCTAAGTTCTGGGAAGGTTTGCAGAAGGCTTTGGGTACTAAGCTGAGTTCTGCTTATCATCCACAGACAGATGGACAAACTGAGGGGACGATTCAATCGTTGGAGGATTTGTTATGTGCTTGTGTGCTAGAAAAAGGAGGTGCTTGGGATAGTTATCTGCCTTTGATTGAGTTTACCTACAACAACAGTTTTCATTCGGGCATTGGTATGGCTCCGTTTGAAGCTTTGTATGGACAGAGATGTAGAACACCGTTGTGTTGGTACGAATCTGGTGAGAGTGTGGTAATCGGACCAGAAATTGTACAACAAACTACGGAGAAGATAAAGATGATTCAAGAGAAGATGAAAGCTTCTCAGAGTCGTCAGAAGAGTTACCATGACAAGAAGAGAAAGACACTTGAGTTTCAAGAGGGAGACCATGTGTTTATGAGAGTTACTCCTATGACAGGTATTGGTCGGGCCTTGAAGTCAAAGAAATTGACTCCGCGTTTTATTGGACCGTTTCAGATTTCTGAAAGAGTATGAGAAGTTGCCTATCGCATTGCTTTACCGCCGATGCTTGTGAATTTTCATGATGTATTTCATGTGTCTCAGTTGAGGAAATACGTCGCGGATCCGTATCATGTGATCCAGATAGATGATGTACAGGTGAAAGATAACTTAACCGTTTAGACTTTACCTATGAGGATTGAAGATCGAAAGCTGAAGCAGATACGTGGTAAAGAGATAGCTTTGATCAGAGTGGCTTGGGGAGGACCAGCTGATATTAATGTCACCTGGGAGATGGAAAGTCAGATGAAGGATTCCTATTCAAAACTTTTTACCTGAGGTATGTTTTTGAGGACGAAAACTCTTTTAGTGGGGGATAGTTGTAACACCCCATAATTATTTCTTATTATTTAATTTAAATGAGGATAAATTATTTAATTTGAATAAGTGATATTGTGAGGATTATTGAGAAATATTGGAAAATATAGTTATTAGGCTTGCGTTATGGTTAGTAAATTGAAGGTGTTGACTTGCTAAGCCCACTAACCACAATTATTCTATTTTTCATAAAATAGAAGGAATATTGTGAAAAGAGGGAATGCAGCATTTGGGAGAAGAGAAGGAATGTGAAAACCTGATGAGCTTTGGAAAGGAGAAGACCGAAGATCAAACCTAAGGTAAGGGGGATTCGTTTTCGGTTAATGATTATTATGTAATCGATAGTGATAGAATTGTTTAGGATTATTAGTTGGGTCAATTAGATGTATGATGAATGAGTAGGAATGTTAGGTTTGATGAATTGATGAATTGATGATTGGTTTCGATGTTAGATGACCTCTAAAATGTGTTATAATTGTAGTATATTATGTTGCTTGATGATGTTTTGATGAGGGGATGATTATGGTGTGATTGGACTGAAATTGAGAGAGGAAGGATGTCAGAATTGCAACAAAATTCTGCATAAAACGCAACATGCGTCGACCTGAGTGTCAGTTGCGTCGACTCATTCAGGAATTTGCGTCGACCTATAGTGTCGACTTGCGCTTACCCGAGAATGGTAGAAATTCTATGCGTCGACGCACCGCATGCATTTTTTTGAAAATCTTCTGAAGGTCATAACTTTTGATCTGTTTGTCCGATTTATGTGTCGTTTTGGGCGTTGCGAAGCTAATTAGATGTTTTACATGGTAAAGTGATAAAATGGGCGGTGGCCGACTTTATTTTAAAAACTTAATTTAATTGCTTTGGTGGATTGAAACATTGTATTTGTATAAATGTGTTTATATATATATGACCATGTGTTTGTGTGATGGTTTGATGATTTGTGATTGTATTAATATGTGATTAATATTTATATGACGATTATGGTGAATATATGCGAATGATTGAATGATGCTTAGACATGTACATGCTTACGATGTTGATGAGATAAGATGAAAATAGACGATGTTAAGCATCGTATTGATGATGATATAAGTATGTGATATGTGTGCATTCATTCATGAATCATTTGCATTAATGATATATCCCGATGATGAGTGGATTTTGTAGGACATAATTCCCATTGTGCGGAATTTATGTCGGTGGACTGTATCTCGATGATGAGTAGATCAGTTGGATGGGTTCAGCCCACGATTTGGTACCACATGTGTTATAAGATGTTATGGTTTGGATGAATTGGGTTTTTATTGAGGATGTATTTCAATATGTTTAAGGAATATGGATTATTGGAATGATTGGTATACAGGTAGGTTGAGCGATTGATAATTCCTTGACGTTTTATTGCTTACGACTATATAATACTCGTTAATTGAGAATGAGACTCACCCTTACATGTTGTTTTTCAAATTGGGGAGTAGCGGCTTAGCTGATTTGGTGAGGATATCTCTTAGAGTTCAACCATGAGTCGTGTCGGTCATGCTCTGATTGTAACACTGGGGAACGCTAGTTTAGAGATGAATAACTCTATTTTGATTTTATTGTTTTAGACTTGGTTTGGATTAATTTGCATGGGTGATGACTATGCAACGTTATGATCTATAATTCGCTGTGTTGAACATGAATGGTGTTTTATGTTAAATTGTTCCTCGTGTGGCATGACAATTGGCATTGGTGTTTATTTTGAATTAATTGTGATACCCTTGTATTTCATGTTTACTCTGAATTATTCTATTTATTTCCGCGGGGTTTAGAAGGGTGTTACATATGATCAGCTATTGCTTGTTTAGGTGCACTTTTTGACATCTTTGCTACATGTTTTTCATGATAACATGTTTATCCTTACTTGTATGCACCCTTATGCATGTTTGCTTGTTAGATGTAGGTTCATTCCATTGCTTGTTTATAATCTCTAGGAGATCTTGCTCACATGTTATCTATTATTTGTTTAGATGATGCATGACTATCCTATTACTTGTTTAGGATTTCTATGATACCCTTTACAGGTCTACTTGTTACATGTGCCCTTCCATTGCTTGTTTAGGTTCTCTTGATGATTGATATCGTTTTTACTTGTATCATGCCTTGTTACTTCCTGTTGTTGGATTACCTATTACATGTTTAGACTCTTTGTATAATTGCTTGTTTAATCACATGTTCCCTTAGGTTCTTGATTCCATCTTGCTGGAAGATGTGAATTAGGATAGACCCTAGGATTGAATCCATGCATGACAACACTTAGGTAGGATTCCCTGTATCCTAACTCTAGGTCCACCATTGTATGACAACAAGTAAGCTTAAGATACACTTAGTTTGTGTGCTCCCTTGTTGCATGTAATAAAACTAAAATCTCTTTTCTTAATTAAATCATAAAACACCTAACAGTGGTCAAATCATTTTCAAAGTAAAGGTGAATGTATTCAAGTACCTCTTTCCTAAGAGGACCACTTGATGATTCATCAAATTAAAACACCAATCAATTCAAGTTTGTCTTAGGTTTTAGGCTTGTTAATACCATTTGCTTTTAAGAACGTCTTGATCCAATAAAAGACACACAACAAACAAAATAGAAAAAAGTTCAGAAGAACTACAACACTTTGATTTATCCATTACACGTAGGAGGTACGTAGGCATAGGGTTCAAGAAACCCTAGCGAGCACAATAATAAAAACTTTCATGCATTGCATTCCCCTTTCTTGTAGGTTTATCTTTGCCACATCCGATGAGTTAGAAACAATAAGAGTGTATCATGTGGAGTACCACATACATGTGTTGTACCCCAATTTTTGACCACTTAGATCCCACCCCATTTCAAATGGTAGGATCATCATCATTATCATTATCATCATGCATATGTTATTTGCTAACCAAAAATATTGTTGCTTGTTGCTTGTGTTCCAAGACATGAGACTGGTCAAAAGGTGACTAAGCAAATTAGAGTTTTGAAACCCACAAAGTAGTTCAAGCATCCTCATATGCTCAAATGATTAACCCCATCAAAATCAAACTACAAGAATGGCTCAATTCAAAATCAACAACTTCCAAATTCATTTGGTGCACAAAATAGGGTTTTTGACCTAATTCATCTAGGGAGTTGACCTTTAATCAGGACATGGCTCCATGGATCAAACTATGATTTAAGGATATTCAATTAAACATTATAATCCACCCACATTATCCATTTGAAGATAAGAGCTTGATTCAATTGGAATCCACAAGATTGCAACTTATCTAGAAAAGTCAACTGTCCAAGTCAACCTTTGACTTTTGAGAAATTTGGTCAACCGTGGACTTTTGAAGATCAAAATCATCAACATATGATTATTCAAGTCATTTGATCAAGAAAAATCAAGAAAATAAATCAAGAATAAAAAAGTCAATAAAAGTCAAAGTTAAAAAATTTTCAAGACTTAAAAAAATTCTTAGTATTTTCAAATGTTTTAGTCATAACTTCATGGATAAGTAAATTCAAATTTAAAATATGCAACTAAAAAAAACTTCCAACATGAAAGTTGTGGATCTTAATCCAATGAAAAACTTTGTCACATATAAAATTTCCCAAAAAATGAATCATTTGAGAGTTTTGGGATCATGAAGTTTCCAACAAAAGACTTAGAAATTTTCTAAGTGTTTTAACTTAGATTTCTTCCAACTTTGTGGCCAATTTTCACCAAGATCCAAGATGAGTTTGGGAAAACTTCCAACAAGTGGATTTAAGTATGTAGCAAGGGCTTTCTAAAGAAACCATTAGCATGAAATTTCAATACTTAAGCTAAGAGTTATGAATTTGTGAATAAGGCACCATAACACTTGAATTCAAGCCATTCCATGAAGAACCAAGTTCCAAATTTTGAATCCAAATCTGCAAGAATCTTGTTTGCAGACCACATAACTTATTCTAAACACCATTATCAGTTGATTTCACTTGCGTTTGAGCTATTAACCAAGTGATTTCACCATTGTCCATTTAGTTACACCATTTATGGCACAAAGTTAACACTTCCATTCTTGTAAAGCTACTTTAATCACAAAGTCCATTCTCCTTGAGCTCCCAACTTGTTTGCTCTGCACCAAAAAAAATCTAAACACAACAAGCAAGCTTTCCATTTGCAGAAGAATCTCTCCCAAGCATGCTTAAAGGTTGTACTTCACCATGGGAACCATAACTTTCATGTTCCTTCACCAAGAAGCAAAGTGACCTAACTTGAACATGTGATCTCCTATTTATATGATTTTTCCCTCCACAAACCATAAATTGTGCCTATAAATAGATGTCTTTGCTTCTGAAATAAAACAGACAAAAATCTGCAAAGTCACTACCTCACTGGAAACTCCATTTTTCCACTTTGCATAAATTTGCAAATTTTCAATTCCTTTCAAGTTCTTTGCAAACTAACCATCCAAACACCTCATATATACCATATAGAAGTTGTAGCAACCATAACATTGCAACTGTAACAACTTAAACACAATCCTCCATTTTCAAATTCCATCACTTGCAACTCAAAGTGAACAGAAAGTTTCAAGCACTCTCAGAGCCAATCAATCATTCCATTAGTTTCACTAAAGTCTCAGGAAGGTGTTAGGATCATTAAATCACTTATGGAAGTTGATTAAAGAGAAATTGGACCTTCTTCAATAGGTAAGCTTTTTGCATTTTGAAACTATACCATTTGAGCATCATTTTTAACATTTCTTGATACTATTTTGCTTATTTAATTGCCATGAATAAAAGACCTATGAAAATAGGCATTGGTTAAGCTTGTGTGCAATTTAATTTCATTTTGAAAAAATTAGGTTTTTCTGGTTTTGAATAAAATTCGTGAGTTATAGTGAAAATAAATGAAAACTATGATTATATTTGAAATCCTTGCAAAATTCGGAGCAAGATGCTATGTTCACATGTTTGATTTGGTGCAAAAATAAGATAGTTGCATTTTTGAGAAAAAATGTTACAGTAATTGTAACAACGAAGAAGATGAAGTTACTGGATTTTGAAAATTTGAACTCATGAACTTGTTTTATTATATTTTAAGTTCATGAAGTGTGTGCTTTAAGGCTTTCCTCTTCAAGGGTGTGGGTTTGAATCCCCCCTTTTACACTTTTAAGTTTTATTTTTATTTTAACCATTTAGAACATGCTTTACTATTTTATTAACTGATTAGGCCTAATGATCACTTGTAAGCGCTTGGCCTGTTGGCTAAGGTTTTAAGCTTCAACCTTGGGGGCATGAGTTAAACACTCACCAAGTGCAAACCTATTTTTTTAGCACTCATTTATTTCACTTTTTTATTCAACTTTGATAATTTATTTAAAATAGCAAATCAAGTCATTTTAACTTGAAATTTTGTACACTCCTTATTTATCTTATTTATTTTTAGAATATATTTTAAAATCACAAAAATATAATTTGTACATATTTTGTGTGAACCAATTAGGGTTAGGTTAAAATAAATCTTGATGATACCATGTTCCCTTAGTCACTCCACTTAGAGTTTTGATTAATCAACTTTAATTTAATTAGGCTTAGGTGTATATAACTAAAAACCCTAAAACCCTAAATCTGTGATTCCTTGATCTTTTGATTTCTAGTAATACCATGTTAATATAACTTTTTGCTTTAATCTCTTTCTTTGTCTTTGTACATATATTTGTTGATTTTTATCCTTGTACACTTGTGCTTTATTCATAGTATTATCATTATATATATACTTTGTTTATTAACCACATGCATGATCTCTTTGTTATAAACCTCCTTTTACTTATTATCATTTAAGTTTGCATTGATCTCTTTGTTATACTCACTTGTTTACTTTTGTGACACATGTTATCACACACACACACACTTAAGGTATCCACGATTTATTGCTTAAGTTGTTGTTGAAATATCCAAAG
Organism: Vicia villosa; assembly: GCF_029867415.1. Classification (NCBI taxonomy): domain Eukaryota; kingdom Viridiplantae; phylum Streptophyta; class Magnoliopsida; order Fabales; family Fabaceae; genus Vicia; species Vicia villosa. Next base: position 2,495,331 of record NW_026706810.1, on the reverse strand, counting down.
GAATAAGAATGGTATTGACTAAAATTGTCAAGATACTCAATCTCTCTTCCAAACTCTTTTACTTTGTACTTAGTATTGTTAAAATTTTGCACCCCACTTGTTTTGAAAATGGTTTTGTATTGTTAAAGCTCAACCTTTTTAAACCAACACTTGGTTTTGTATTGTTAAAGCTCAACCAACTTCTTTTATTAAACCCTAACCTTGTATTGTTAAAGCTTGGCACCTTTTAAAACTTGTTAAGTATTGTTAAAGCTTAACATTTTAAAAACCCGTTGAGTATTGTTAAAGCTCAACACCCAAAGAGATTTTGCCACCTGGCTCTTTTATTTTCCTTTTAAGATGAACTACAAAAGCTCTGACTTCCCTATTGCACTTAAGGGGTATGTAGGCATAAGATGCAATATCTTATTGATCTCACTTTTAAAACCTTCTTTTCTCATCCCCCGCTCTATTTAAACAAAAACACAAAGGCATTTTATAATAATAACAACAATAATAACAACATTTTCAAAGAGGTTCCTATGGAGTACCATAGATGTGAGAGGTGCTTAAAACCTTCCCCTTGCATTACAAACCCCCTTACCCATATCTCTGATAAGTTTATTAGTTTTGATTTTAAGAACTTTTCTGAGTTTTATTCGCTCTTGCTCTCATTTCCTTTGGAAACAATAAAGCGCGGTGGCGACTCTATTTAAAACATTTGAGCTAAGTCAATTCAATGTCTTTAGTCTTACAAATTTCACCACTACAACTTGAGGGGTGCTAATACCTTCCCCTCGTGTAAGTGACTTCCTTACCCTTCTCTTTGTAGAGAGACCTTGTTCTTGCACTTTCTTTAAATTGCTGACATTCCCTTTCCTGATGGGATAAATATGTTCAGTGGCGACTCTGTTATTTTTCGCAGTAGCGACAATTTATAATGTATATCCAACATTAATTATTGTACCATTCAAAAAGTACAGGTGAATGTGTTACCCCTGTAAGAATAGGAGGCACTCCGAGGCTTTAGTAGATGTATAATAAATAGTGGTGGTGAGAGCTTTCCTAAGGAGATGAGAAGCCCTATACAGTGGTATTTATGATGGTCTAGAGGACATTCTCACGTGAGGTGAGAGGCTCTGTACCTGCGTTGTTTTCTTGTATAGAAGTGATAAGTTCCAATATGTAGTGCTTTGTATATATAGTTTTGTGGCACTTATCGTGTTTTTGTGTAAATTTCGTTGAATAATCCCCCGTTTAGTTTGTTTATATTCGTGTTTTGATTCATTTGTGTACCTTTTGATAGTTTTATATTCATGTTGTAGGTATTGATGCGTATTTGGAGCATGAGCAATAAAGTGTCGAAGACACGACTTCAAACGCGCAATTTTGAGCAACGGAACCAACTCATCAACAAATAAGAAACACAATAAAAGAATAAAAATTCATCAATTTGGTTGAAATTTTGTAATTTTTAGATAGGAAATTTAATAAGCTTTCCAACGCTTCGAACCGGGCACAAATCGGAGTTACGGTTCTCAAGTTATGGCCAAAACAATGATGTTACTACTAGTGTCGTTCGCCCGGCGAATGACAGGCTCGCCCGACGAATTTGGTAGGACAGAAGTGCGTTAAAAGGGCCAAAAACACAATTTTTTAGGTTATGGTTTGGGTATTTTTTGCTCCCACTCCATCACCAAACATGTTTTAGGTAGATTAGCTTAGAAAACAACTATGGAGCTTGCATTTGGATGATTGGAGGTGGATTAATCATCAATCGGAGCTGACAAACCGGGAGATTTTCGATTCATTTCTCTTCTTATTTGTGTATTTCTATTTGGTTGGGTTATGTATATGATTTAACTTTGAACTCATGTATATTTGTTGATCATGGTGTTGTATAAAGTTTGCTATACAAATCATTATTAATGTCTTCCTTAATCTTTTTACTTTATGTTTGGATGTGGGTTGTTATAGACATATGCCTCACAAATCGTGATTAGGGATGGATATCTATTAGTTCTAGACTCTAGAGATAGTTTTTGGAGCTAATATTCGTCGTGGGTATCGAAGCTTAATGCCTATGTGTTGTTTGTGTTGGGTGAGAGATCGTCGACGCGAGCAATACGGTTGTCTGATGTGTTATTGAGGTTGGCAGAGAGATCGTCGCCGAGATGATATAGTAGTTCTCTCTACTTTGGCTTAGAAATGACTTAGGGTGTGAGCGATGCTTGATGGTATTGATGAGTATTGTAGGTTGAGTATAACTGATCGATAAGTTTAAGTTTGTGAGAAGTAGTTTATAGGCAATGCCTGATAAGTCTCTTATTTCTGAAAAATGAATTCTTTTTGTGTTAATATTTAATTTTCCGTTTTTATGCTTTACAAATTCAATCCAAACTCATAACTTTGGAAACCGTTGAACGGCAGTTCGGTAGCATTACTCTCTGTGGACACGATAAATTCCCGGATAAATACATCCAAAACTTTTGTTGCTTGCCGCTTTATTGCTCCAATAAAATGGCACCGTTGCCGGGGATTGGTGTTTTATTGAACTTGCGTCGCAATAGTTTCTTTGGTTTTAAGTTTTGTATATATCACACATATTGTTATATTATGGTTTATTTCCTTTCACATTTGCTTGTGTGTGGTTAGGATTAGCCGGATGGAAGTAACTTGGAGGAACGTTCTTAAATAACAGGCGTCGAGCTTACGACGTAAAACAAGCATGTTTATTCTTTTTAGTTTTTGTTTAGTTTAGGTAGTGTGATGCAATTGTCTAAACAAATTTAGATCGAACAGTTCTTAAATTTCAAATCTTCACTTATAAATTTGTTTGGACAATTTCATCTGGTCTTTTAATTTGTTTATATTAATACTTTGTGTGTTCGCCAATAAGCTCGTTTTGAGTAACTTATGGAATTGGAGGTGATTTTCTAAGTTTGATTGTTTCAACTTGCGAGTGTATGGTAATGATTTTGTTAAAGTTTTGTACACGTTCAAGGTATGTGTTTATCGCTTTCTTGACTTTAGCATATTCATGATACTTAGGCTTTTTACAATTTCTATATCATTCATTCTTTTGTATACTTGTTCGTTTGTGAATCACTATAGTTCCTACCCTTTTTGTGAGGTAGCTTTCCATTGTTCACATATGCTGGAGACCGACGCTCTTGTTCTAACTGGATTATATTATGCTTAATCTTTTGTTTGTGTTGACTATATGAGGCATGAAAAGGATCAAGGCATTTTTATTTCATTTTTCAGCACAACTACCTAGCCAAATAGTCATTTCACCTTGTGAGTGTGTGATCATTCGTAGCCCCTTTAAGATTTTTGTCATTGTCCATATTCTTTGAATTTGATACTTGTCTATATGTAGTTCACTTTTTGTATGGCTTTTGGTTGTTGATTTTTTTTCTTGAACCCCCAACTTTGTGTTGTTGTATGAATTTGTACCTTGCCTTAGAAAGTATGGAGTATTCACATAATGATATGGTTGAATTCAAGTTGGGGAGAAAAATGATGGTGCACTTGTGGTTGATTGCTATGAGGTTGAAAGAGAAAAGAAAAAGAAAAGAAAAGAAAAAGAAAAAAGAGAAAAAAAGCTTTGAAAAAGAAAAAACAATAAGAGTATGGAATAATGTTGTGTTAATAAGTATGTGATTGGTTTGAGAAAATTGGGATTATGAAGGAGTTTGATTGAAATTTTGTGTTTGAACTTTTGTGAGTTGACCACTCCCTTAGGTTTGAGCAAGTTTTTGTTTCGATTAGCCTTAGGAATTATCCATTGTTTGTTAACCAAGCAACATTACAAACTTGAAAAGTCCTTGTGATTCTTGCCTTTGTGTTTTCAATATGATTTCTGGATGGTTGCATAATTTAATCTTTTGTTTGCAAGATTGTGGGATGAGTGAAAATACCCCACTTGTGTGTTTTTCATCTATCGATGATTGTGTGCTAGGTGTTGTTTTAGAATGTTTGGTATATTCTTTGTATTTAGCATTTGTCTCATGTTTATGTTATCTTCGTAGTTTAGTGGTAAGTATGTTTCTTTGTGTGTACCATTTTTCATTTGAGCCATGCATTTGTTCCGTTTTTTTCCAAAACTTGTTGATTCGTGATTTTTGTATTTTTACGTTTGTTTCCTTGAGTTAGTTGATTCTTGTTTAGGGACAAACAAGTTTAAGTTGAGGAGAGTTTGATAAGTGCCAATTTGTAGTGCTTTTGTATATATAGTTTTGTGGCACTTAACGTGTTTTTGTGTAAATTTCGTTGAATAATCCCCCGTTTAGTGTGTAAATACATTTAGTTTGTTTATACTCGTGTTTTGATTCATTTGTGTACCTTTTGATAGTTTTCTATTCATTTTGTAGGTATTGATGCATATTTGGAGCATGAGCAATAAAGTGTCGAAGACACGACTTCAAACGCGCAATTTTGAGCAAAGGAACCAACTCATCAACAAATAAGACTCACAATAAAAGAATAAAAAACATCAATTTGGTTGATATTTTGTAATTTTTAGATAGGAAATTTAATAAGCTTTCCAACGCTTCGAACCGGGCACAAATCGGAGTTATGGTTCTCAAGTTATGGCCAAAACAATGATGTTACTACTAGTGTCGTTCGCCCGGCGAATTT